>NW_024884697.1:20162384-20181396 GCF_019232065.1 Centrocercus urophasianus
GGCGGCGGGGAGCGGCCCCCGGTGGCTGCCGCTGAACGGCTCTGCCCGCGGCGAGAGCGCCGCCGGGGGCCGCGGCAACGGTACGGGGCGCCGAGCCCGGCTCCGGAACCCCTTCTATCCGCTGACCGAGGAGTCGTACGGTGCCTACGCCGTTATGTGCCTCTCCGTGGTGATCTTCGGCATCGGCATCATGGGCAACATGGCAGTGATGTGCATCGTTTGCCACAACTACTACATGCGGAGCATCTCCAACTCCCTGCTGGCCAACCTGGCCTTCTGGGACTTCCTCATCGTCTTCTTCTGCCTGCCGCTGGTCATCTTCCAGGAGCTTACCAAGAAGTGGCTCCTAGAGGACTTCTCCTGCAAAATCGTCCCTTACATCGAGGTAACGGCGGGGGGAGCGGACCCCGGGCAACCCTCGTGTCGTAGCGCGGGGTCCCGTGCACCGGGTGGGCTCCCGCGGTCAGCCGGGAGGTAGCGCCGGGATCCCTGTACCTCCGGCTGAGCGCATCCCCTCGTGCGAGTTCTGCCAACTTTTATCGCTCCTCGTGGTGCTGAAAAGGCGAGGAGTGCTCGCAACGTTTGATTTCAAGTTTTAGTCTTTTTTTTTTTTTTTTTTTTTTTTTTTTTCTTAAAGCGAAGTGATTCAGAGAGGGACTTGGGATAGGTTGGAGGAGGGTTGGATTCGTGTGCTGGAGCTGAGGGTTGAGGTGGGATGGGAGCTCGGAATGCTGGCTGCCTCTGCTCTTTGCCCAAATCCTTCTGCTCAGCATTATTCTCTAACTGGAAGCTAAGGAAGTAACTGTTGCTTGTACTACAAATGTGATATTAGTGGGTGTGAGAAAGGGAAGAAAAAAAATAACCTTGTCATTAATAAAGAGAATGTCAGTCTCCACAGTATGTTGGTACAGCTGCCAACTGATAGTTTTAAGAAAGTCTTCAGGAAGAGTGTGCAGCTGCTATGCTGCTATCACTTCTATTCTGTGTGATGCACTCTGTTACTTGCAGTACTGGACAAAGAGTGGAGCTGTGCTGTACTCAGAGGAACTGAGGCTGGTGGTGCATCTCTGCCGTGATCTGGAAAGTACAGTCCATTGACCTGTGTTTGGGAAGAAGTGAAGGAAGAAATACGTATTTGTTGAGAATTCTGATAGGAGCTTTGGGCAGGAGCTTCTGAGTGCTCTGGATTCAGTTCTTGGGCTCCCATGTTATCCAGTGGACGAGTAGTTCCTGCTTCAGTTCAAGTCTAACCACTTTATTTAAAGTAGCAGTCTAAGTTTAGTATTTCAGCACTTCCCTTCCTCTCCCCCGACCCTTCTGAATTACCTGAGCTGAAATGTAGCTGTCAAATATAGCTGTAATGCTGAAGGCATCGGGCAGCTGCTAACTCCTCTTTATTCTCTAATGACATCTTAGTTTTCACTTTTAAGTTCCTCAGATGCCCACAGCTGAACTTTTATTCAAGAACTGTCAGCCATCCACTGATGATGGACAGCGCAATGGTGCCTGTCTGAGGCTTGGTCATTACTGGGGTCTAAAAGTGCAGCTATTCTCCTCTTTCCAGAAGAATTTTAATTAATTTGTATCTGAGCCACACAACCAAGCAGATAAGAGCCTTGATATACCACATCACTCCCAGAATTGTATATGTTTTGTTTGTTAGTCGTTAAGTGCAATACAAATGTAAAGTATATTCGTCACCCTGGGAGCAGTAAATAGAAGAAAACACTTCTCATTGCAGGAGAGTTGGACTAGATGACCTTTAAAGGTCCTTTCCAATGAAAACATTTCTATGATGCTATGATTTGACCCTGTGGAGACAGAGCTGGGAATTAGAGCCAACGTCTGCCACTTTCTCAGTGTAGTTCCAAACTCAGGGGCATTACCATCAATGCTGACACCTCTGAGAACACTGTAAATGTGGAGCAGATCTGTCCCCTGAGCAGCCACGGCTCCACAAGCTGTGCCATCATACAACCAGATGGCAGACACTGCCTTCCCCAGTGTAACACACATGGTCAGGCTCATGCTGTTCTGTGCAACGGGAGGGGAATCAGTTTCTTGAGAAGGAAGTTGTAGACAGTTGCTTTCAGAGGAACTTTCCAGACCCTTGTTGAATACTACTAGTATTGTCCTGGAGATGGACACATTTTAAGCTGTTTTCAGTGTTTTTTCTTCTAAGTTAACCCAATGTTTTGTTCTTTTTAGTATCTCTATTCATTTTCTGCACCTCTTTTTTTGTATATCAGCTCTCCTCATACGCTTAGGTACCCACATGTCTCGCCCAGAGCTGTAGATCCAGACACACCATCTCCCTTTCAAACACCAAGGAGCCTTGTTGAGCTGAACCCTCTTGTACTAGCCTGTACTCTCACAACTGCACAGATCTGGGCAATGGGGGACAGCTGATTTTTCTAGAGGAAATGGTGTGGTGATCATTTCATTTTAACATAACTCAAGCCTGCTTTGAATTATGCTCAGAAGTTTCAATTAAATGAGGAACCTTGAGTATTCTTCTTGAGTGTTTAGCCTCCTGTGGCCAATTGTTCTTTTATTTGTGCTGTTCAATGGATATTGTACAGAATTTCAACAAAACATCTGTTGCCAGTGATAACATATATGTACAAAGTCTGGGGAAAATGTTTTACAATACCTTGTACATTTGAATAGGCAAATGTTGAGCTTCTAGTAGTGGAAATCTTCAAAGCATTTAATTTTGTAGGCAGTTTTCTCATGCTTACTGAAGAATTTCTGTGACCAAATACATTTAAGCTGCGTGATTTAACTCCAGAGAGGTTGTGGATGCCCCATCCCTGAAGGTGCTCAAGGCCAGGTTGGATGGAATCCTGGGCAGCCTGGTCTAGTATTAAATGTGGAGGGGGTGGCCCCGCATGTGTCAGGGGCGTTGGAGCTTGATGATCCTTGAGATCCCTTTCAACCCAAGCCGTTCTATGATTCTATGATATTTTATCGCAGTGTAGTCACTTGTAACTATTCTTTAAGACTATGTCCTGGCTCTAGTTGCATAAGGAATAATGTACACATGACCAAGGAGGAACTTGAGTGAGACAGTTCTTCAGTGCATCATCTTTAGTTGGTGAAGATGGTTGAAGTTGATGAAATTATCTCCACCAAGAACTTTACTAGGCTTTGGTGCTGACACTGTTCTTGTAGAGTAAATTTGAAAGCACTGATTGAGAAGAAAGGTAGAAAAAATGGGTGTCCAAAGAAGGACAGCAAAGCTAGTGAAGGATCAGGAAAACAAGTATTGTGGGATTCTTAAGTCTGGAGGAGACCTTATTGCTCTCTACAAGTACTTGAAAGGAGGTTGTGGTGAGTTGGGGGTCAGCCTCTTCTCCCATGTGACTGTGGATAGGATGAGAAGTAATGGCCTCAAGTTGTGCCAGGGAGTTTCAGGTTGGGTATTAGGAAAAAATTATTCTCTGAAAGAGTGGTGAATTGTTTGCAGAGACTGCCCAGGAGGTGTTTGAGTCACTGTCTCTGGAGGTGTCCAAGAAAAGGCACTGATGGACATGTTTTAGTGAGCATTGTGGTAATGGGCTGATGATTGGACTACTTGATCTTAGTGATTTTTTTCTGATTTTAATGATTCAATGATTCTAAACTGTGGCAACTACTCTACTCATAAGGATGTGTGGAGATGTGCTTTTCCTTTACTATTTTAGTTCTCTACGCAGTTCTTCACGTTTTGTGACTTCTCTGCAGGTAGTTAGAAATCTAACTAGTTATAATAGTCTAACTAACTAGTTATATATAGTCTAAATAGATAGAAGCTTTGTGAAGTGTTTTCCAGCACAGTGTTCATCTGTAAGTTGTCTTCTGTATGCTTTGATCGCTGTTACTCAGGATCAGCAATGATACAAAAGCAACAACTTTGGCTAATTCCCTTTCCAGAAGATCTGCCAATCTGCAACCCTCTGCTGGTCCTTGTTTAAGCATATCTAGTCATTTCAGCAACAGAAGTAGAAAAAAAATAGGAGTATGGAATATAGTTTCTTTTTACCTAATACAGATTAATGCTTTATGTTTTTCTTGACTCTGAATTAAGCCTCAAGTGTGGATGTAAACAAAATTGATAGTTTTACTGTGCTTCTATGCGTTTCACATCTATTCAGTGTAACAATCCTGTAAAGCAGCATTTTTATTTTTTACTTTAATCCTGGAAGCCGATAGTGAAGAGGTTAAGTAAGTTTCCTAAAGCCCAAAGCAGCTTGCCAAGATGACAAATGGATTGTGTCAACCAGGACTAGAAACTGTCTTTCAGGCTTTAAAAAGAAGCTTTCTGAAATGGTGCGCATTCTGATCCAGAGGTTATGCGAGGAACTTGGTGAATTGGAGGGCAGTAGTTGGAAGCAGACATCACACTCTATGTTGTCAGACTGAGACAAACTACTTACAGAGGTGTAGGGATTTAGGATAAGGGGAGAGTCTGGAATAAAGGTTTGCAGAGGCTATTTTATGTCCTAGTGCAGTTCTGGTGATTAATTTGTGGAATTGTCTGGTTTCTGGTGGGTAACTTCCATTCCAGAAAAGCTATCACTATTAGTATTCTGAGTTGAAAGTTTAAAGTTTGAGGATTGATTTGATCTGGAATATGAATTACTCTTTTTTTTTTTTTTTTTCCCTTTCTTGGAGCTGACCCTTTGAGGGCAATTTTGAGGTAAGGCTTTTTCCCATTTCTCTTTTATTTGCTAGAGGTGAATGAACAGCACAAAGGAGAAGGCCATTATTTGCCTGTTTCAAAGCTGTCAGAAGACATCCTTGTTTTAAGTTTCCAAATTGTAATGGGAGTTTTTAGAAGTTATGTATTAATCTGTCTGGTCTGAGCCATTTGTTCTGTATCTTTATATCTCTTCTTTTACTTACTTGGAGTCAGTCTCTTAAGCCTCCGGAAAGTCCTCTGGACTTCTGCAGATGAAGATCCACATAGAAATTTGCAGTTTCAAAGCTTCATACTGAAGGTTTTCCAGGGCGATAGCTGCATATGTGTCTTTTACTGAGCAGAATACCTTCAGCACTTATCATACAATAAATATTTTTTTAAGACAGAAGTGCTAGTATATCTGTGCCCCTTAGGCATTAGCAGCACGGTGATAGCTGCTATTCTGTCAACCTTTTTCTCCTCTACAAACCTTGTCCTCAGGGAGTCATAAATTGTCCATAAAATTTTGCTTTTGTTTTAAATTTTGCATGTGGCATTTCAGCATGGAAACAAATTTGTGTCAGACCAGGTTTTAAATTAGGTCAGTAATATTTAAGTTACATATGTGTGGAGAGAAAAAAAAAAAAACAGCATCTGCCATCCCAGCACCACTGACTGTAGGATGAGCATAGGGCTGTCATTTCTCCATACAACCAGATTTTTCCTGCAAGGAAGAGGCAGGTTTTTAGCAGTAGCTCCATGTTGTTAATATTAGGAGTTAGCACAGATGTCCCTTGTGTAGAGCGATGAAAATGTGATCCTCAGTGGAGAACAGTGTTCTTTTCTTTCTTAAAATAGTAATAATAAAAAGTAAATTTAATTTACTTGTATGGTGCAGGGTAGATTTCAAATAGAAAAATGGAAAAAAAATGTGTTTTGTGATTTTTATTTTTTATTTTTTTCCCAGCCCTCTGCATCAGCATATGGTATAGTCTAATAGCTATTTCCAGTGCCCTGACAATCTGGTTGGCTTTTATTTCCAACAGAATTCAAGAACTACTCATGGTAGTTAATTCTGAGTACTGCTCTTAGGATATTTAGAAGGGTGGGAAACACAGAAAGCATATGTGCTTTATATCTTTCTGATAAGAATATTAAAAGTACTGGAAAGGAAACAGCTGTATTGTACCCATTTCTCCATGTGTCTGGAACATCTCCATGATAGTAGTTTCCAGATTCTTGCTTATGTTGTATTTGTCCACTTTTGGTATTGGACTGTCTAATGCAAGTATAGAGTAGTACAAGAAAAACATTGTCAGTGCTAACTTTGTTTATTTATCTTTGGCAAAACTGATGACTTTCCAAAAGTCACCATGATCACAAGAATCACAAGGTTGGAAACGACCTATAAGATCATCCAGTCCAACCGTCTCCTCATCACCATTGCCACCACCAGTACTAAATTGATGTACTGCATTAACATACTCTAACGTTTGTGACATAACAGGAATGGGTTGAGTTTAGGGAGTATCACTGAGAGCTGAGAAACAGCTGAGCTAGTCATGGTTGTCAAATTTTTCTGTAGTTTAGCTTCTGTATTTCTGATGGGGAAATGTTTGGGTACTCATTCTGCCTTGTAACAAAGAAAATCCAGCTTCGGCTGGTAAAAGCAGCCATTTCTCCTAACTCCCTGTTATCTGTCTATAACTATTGTCTATCTGTCTATAACTGTGTGGCTCCATAAAACTCAGCCTACACTGTTTCCACCCAGTTCTCCATCAGAAGGCATGCACCACATCATCGTGCTTCGCCCTGCTAGACTGAGTGACTTTTTTTTTTTTTAATTAACTCATAGAATTGATTCTTCTTCAACTTTTTCGCTCAAGTCATCTTTTCTGATCTTGTTTTTGTTACCTTTATCTTGTTGTCAAACAGGTTTTAGGGAGAGATTGCTCACCATACAAAACTCTTTCTGCTCCCCTGAGCAACCAAGGCTTTGTTCCTGGGACCAAACGCTGTGGCACCACAGCCAGGAGAAGAACTAGGACAGGCCAGGGAAGGCCTGGGAACATTTTGTTAAACTGTTAAAGATCATGAAAGGGAAACATTGGAAGGGACGGAGGGAACTGATGCAATTATGCTGAGCATTTCACGAGTTTACTGTTGCTCTCTGTGGCCTCAGTTCCCCAAATGAGCTTTGACACAGTTGACTAACAGCTGATGAGCTAATGACTGAAGGTTTATGCAGTGTCTCAAAGGAGCACTGCTGTGCCCAGTAGCATCCCTGTCAGTAGTGTCAAAGGAACCAGAATACTAAGAGACTCTTGCAACAGCAATGCCTTCTTTTGTGTGTGTGCCGTGGCTGGTATTCCCTTACATAGCTGTCCTCTGCTCAGCTCAGTTGAGGTTATTTCCCACCCACCTTCTAAGAGCAGATTCACAGTTAGATATCTGGGGACGTTTTTGATACCATCTAGTGAGAGAAGAATGTAAACTGATGTCACCCCAAATGTTGAGAGGCTGAAGGAGAATCTTCGTAGGGACTGCATGGAAATAAATCAGACAACTAAGTGACTATCTAAAGCTACTGAGCCTTACTCAACCTTGCCTTGCTTCATTTCTTGCCAGGTTGTTGGAATTAAGGCTACAACTGAATGTATCAGTACACAAATGGGTGTATCAGTACACAGATGGGTGTATCAGACACTCATCTGTTACAACAAGAAGAGCACCATTAAACACCATACAGCTTTACACTGTTTCAGGATTTGTTATTTTGTCCTTTTGATTTGTCCTCATCACCATTATTCTGTGATTATTTCAGGATGAAGTAACAGATAAAGAAGGGAGACTTCTGTGGCTTCTTTCACATTTTCAGCTTAAACCTAATTTTTGGTATATGACTGCTATGAAGAAACACCCATAAACTGAAACTGTATGAACATGCAGAATGTGTGCTCCAGTTCTTGCCCACATAGGTGGAGAGCAGCAGCATTGATTTTGCTGGCTATTATTCATACTCTGCATTACAGAGAGAATGAAGGGGGGTAGGTAATTAGAGCCCCCTTACATTGCTGCATTGCCTTTCAACAAATCAGCTGGAGTGAATCCCTGTTCATCTGCTTGGGAGTGTTTTTTTGTTTGGCTGTTTTTAGTATGCTTTCCCATGTCATCTCTAACTCCATTAATCTGCAGAAAACAGGAAAACATTGCCTATTCCAGGGATGCACTGTTTTTTTTTTTTATTATTGTTTTGTTTGATCAGTGAATCCATGGGAGAATTTTCAAAGCTGATTTTTACTGTTCTTAGTTGTTTTCTCTTGCTCTATTTCACTGTTTTAAGCCTCCAAGTTTCTGGTCAATTAATGTGACAGGAGCCCCGTAGGTTATGTTTGTTCATGGTAGACATGTCTTCTTTCATTAGGCCAGCCTAACAGCTGCAGAGTTTAATGTCTTAGCTACTGTATAACTGCCCGTTTGTAATGGTTTCCTGAAACAATAAAAGTGTGTGTGTTAGGAAGTGGGGGGAGATGCTCACATTGCTGCATTAAAACAAGAGCAGAGAAGGAAAATATTAATGTACAGAAGTGCAGATTTTCTTCTGTTCTGAAGATTTATTTTAATCTCTCTTCATTTCTGAGTCTCAAATATTTCCCTGTCTCCCATAATTGTTGAGAGCTTGGTCCCAGACCCTTCTGTTATTTGGGCTGGACATAGTGGCGAAAGGTTCTGTCACTCTAAGGAAATCCAAGACTTGACACACACCCAAATGTTTTTCAAACATAGTCAATAGTCTCGGATTTGGAAATGCGACTCTCAGAAGTGATATGTGGAAATCATCTTTCATTAGCTAATGTTAGCTCTGTTCCTAAAGATTTCCCCATAGCTCTGAATTTTCTCTAAAGCTGTTTTTATTTTTTGCTGCTATTTATCAAGCTTTCTTTGAACACTGTCCAACAGTTTAACTCCCTATATCAATAGACTTGCCCATTAAAAATATTTACGGTACTGTTTAGTCACTATCAATTATTCCTGCCATTGAAGGTTAGTTAATAAGATATCATATCTTTGTTCCATTTTCTAGGAAGCTCCTTCAAAGAATTAGGCAATTAAGGCAATGCTTGGCAGTTCAGATCCCAAGTTCCTACTATTTTTCACTGATACTCAATTTTAGAAATATTAAAATTTTAGGAATTAACACTGCATTCATATAAATTGTGCGTAATTCTACTATTTGCAGAACTTTTTGCAAGAGATGCATAAACAGGAATGATTCAAAGCCGTGGTGGAAGTCGTATTTTTGAAACATACCAACTTAAATATGTCATTATACAGTAAGCAGAAATTGTGGTGAACAGCTTAATATTAGCCTACATTTCCCAGTTAATTGCACGGACATGTGGCTTATTCATGATAGAAGTAAGCATTCTTTAAATTTATTAGGAATATTATTTTAACAGTTTCTTTTCTTTTGCTTCATCACATTTCCAGCATCACAGAAGCACACAGACCCAAGAAAATAAATGAATTAGAATGCAACAGAGCACCTAGTCCTTCTCTGATTGAAGTTAATGGGAGATCTGCTTTGAATTTGAACTGAAGCTGAATTTATTCAAAACAGGATTAGGACAAAATGTATATAGTTTTCTTCCAAATTTGTTTTCAGGAAATTTAATTATAAACAGGATAAAATGATAGGAAATTATATTTCATGATAGTACAAATTTCTATTTATACATAGAATTATGGTTACTAAAGCTAGAGCATACTCACTACTCTCTACTTGCTCCTTATATAATTGAGAGGTCTGTCCAATTCATCTTTAAATAATATACAAAATGAAACTTGTGCCATTTCTCCAGGTTTGCAGTATATTGTTGTACAGGATGTCTCCTATGAAATTATGCCTAGTTTTTCCTGAGGCATTTTTCTATATTAAATATTGAAGATAGATTATTAAAGCTTAACTATTATAGTGAAGTCTTTTTTTGTCTTTTTTTTTTTCTTCTGCACAGTCTTTGGGAGTCTGAAGATTTCAATGTAGTCTTTTTGCACTTGGAGCCCAGAATGTTTTCATAAGCCCACATCCCATCAAAATTTCACTGAAGAGCCCAAGTCCACAACTCCATTCAGTGGATGCTAAATCCACAGTGTTCCTAAATTTTGAAGATTTTTAAGGTGTTGAACATGTTATGGGGTATAACTGAAGTTCTGCTGAACTAGGACTCTCCCACCTTTTTCTTTTTGTCTTCAATTCCAGTCCTTGTGGTGGAACTGATCTCTCAGAAAACTACTCCTCAGGAAAATGAGGGAAGGAAGGGTTTTTTAGCATTGGTGAGTTCCCCAATGTTCATGTCACTCAGAGCTGTGTGAGTGCTGGCACGGACCTCCAAGACAGCATAATACAAAGCTGAAATAATTGTCTGTAGACAGCACAGCAGAAGGATGTACTCTTTGAAAAGCATGTAGGATGGTAGCTCAGCAAGTGCTGGAAGCTAAATTTGAAGTTCTACCTGTGATGCTTGTTTTGATGGTGCTCAACTGTTTTCTACATCAATACCCCAAAACTAGGTTTCGCTTTGTCTTTGTCAGTCAAAGAACTAGATTTAATTGGTGCTTCACATTGCATATTGGGCTCTCTTTTACTGTGAAAGAGTATACGCTTCCTTCAATGGTAAAATATCCTCAATTTTCTCCCCTGCCTGAGCAAATTCAGGACTTCATCTTCCGTCTTCAGAAAGACTGCCATTGTTAGTGGACCAGGTGGATTTTGAAAGAGACGAAGTTTTTCCTCTCTCCGAGGCGTAATGGACTGTAGCCTTGTAGCAGTCCTTTTTGTTCTTTTCTCAGACAGCTCCTGTATTAACTGCCCTTTGCCTTTTCTCCTTTGCAGGTGGCCTCCCTCGGAGTCACCACGTTCACGCTTTGCGCGCTCTGCATCGACCGGTTCCGCGCTGCCACCAACGTGCAGATGTATTATGAGATGATTGAGAACTGCACCTCGACGACAGCCAAGCTGGCCGTCATTTGGGTGGGGGCCCTGCTGCTGGCACTGCCGGAGGTGGTGCTGCGCCAGCTGACCAAGGAGGACCCCGAGTACAGCGGCAGCCCGCCCGGGGAGCGCTGCGTGGTGAAGATTTCCACCGCACTGCCTGACACCATCTATGTGCTGGCTCTTACGTACGATGGGGCAAGACTCTGGTGGTACTTTGGCTGCTATTTTTGTTTGCCGACTCTTTTCACTATTACCTGCTCCCTGGTAACAGCAAGGAAAATCAGGAGGGCGGAAAAGGCTTGCACTAGAGGGAACAAGCGACAAATTCAGCTGGAAAGTCAGATGAACTGCACAGTGGTGGCTTTGACCATTTTATATGGGTTTTGCATAATTCCTGAAAACATCTGCAACATCGTGACTGCCTACATGGCCACAGGGGTCTCTCGGCAGACTATGGATCTCCTCCATCTCATTAGCCAGTTTCTCTTGTTCTTTAAATCCTGTGTTACACCAGTCCTCCTTTTCTGTCTCTGTAAACCTTTTAGCCGGGCCTTTATGGAGTGTTGCTGTTGCTGCTGTGATGAATGCATCCAGAAATCTTCAACGGTGACAAGCGATGACAACGACAATGAATACACCACAGAGCTGGAGCTCTCCCCTTTCAGCACCATCCGCCGCGAAATGTCTACTTTTGCCTCTGTGGGGACTCACTGTTAATCGACATTAGGACTTCATTTTTTGTATCTTTTTTCTTTCTTTCTTCTTTCTTTTCTTCCCCGAAACTTCATATTTTTCTATCTGGAAGAAAACTATAAGAAAAAAAAAAAAGATTACTGAAAAGTACTCTGGAAATCAATCTGCATACTAACAGTCATGCTCTGCAACATAATTTGTCTGGTTATTAAAATGAAAGAAACGGAGAGAAGGATAGCTTAATACTCATTTTTAAATCATGATATTTTGTATGGTGCTAGGATTTCATTATTTGGGGAGAAGGATCTGTGTCTGTCCACTTTTATTTAATTTTGTGATTGTTTTGATAATCACTGTAAAATGATTATATAGACATTGTGGGTTTTGCAGGATGTTTAATGTAAAAGATGTGGTGGAGAGTATTTGAAGGTGGTTTTAATCCAATTACTGTACACTGTTGTGAGAGAACTTGGACTTTAAAAAAACTTATAAAGCAGCATAAAAATAAATGAGGTTTTATTCTTAACTTCCTTGTCAATCTACATTCAACAAGGATCACCTCTAGTATTAACTTCCTTTAATAAGTACGAAATCTTTACTTTGCATAAAATAATTTAAATGGTCTTATTTAATTTGCCATTCATGTGCTTGTGCTCGGAGGCTACAATTAGAGTGTTTAAGGAAGATGGTTATAATGGCATTAGATTTACATGAATGGATTTTTAACACATATTATAAAGATCCAGTGTGCCTCACCGAAACTTTCCTTCTTGACCTGAAAGTATATAAAACCTGAGCTATTTTGTACTTCATGAGAAGGAAGATCTCCTTTCTTGCTAAATTTTGTCTTGTATGGCTTCAAAATCAAATTTCTTTCTGATTTGTTACTGGTTTTACATTGAGGTTGTGTCCTCCGTCCCTGTGTATATACCTTCTGATGGTTGCAGTGAGTCCTGCTGCAGAAGGAAGGCATTCTTTTGCCAGGGGTTTGCTGACAATAAATGTGAGGGACTGAAAAATGTGGAGAGTGGATTTCTTCTTAAAAAAAAAAAAAAAAAAAAAAAAGAAAGAAAAAGAAAAAAAGAGATACAAACACACTTGGACATTTGGGGCTTGACCCAGAACCCATTGCAGTCAGTGGAAAGCTTTCCAAACATTTCCGAGGGCTTTGGATCAGAGTGGCATCTCCTATTTATTCTGGTATATGCAGCATGAATATTAATTGCGGGGGCTGTGTATACAGGTTATAAATCATGCTGCTCTCACAGAGACTGCCATTCACCAGCAGCTCACAGTGCTGAAGCTGTTCTTGAGATCCACAGAATGTTTTGTGATGGTATCTTGCTGTCCACAGACTTATTAAAATGGGGATATGTCAACACTGCAAGCAACATTGTGGTATAGTAAAATCTGAGGTTGTTAGGAGCAAGCTGGATTGGAGACAGGAAGGAGCCCATCCATACCAGCATAGTTTGTTTAACGCCAGTTCTTGGCTGAAGTAAGCAGACTGCTCTGGGCTAGCAAGTTGTCTCATACACACCCTGGGCATTGGGCTGAGATGTAGGCACATGCTAAGTAACAGAATTTGTTATAATTAGCTTATATTTTAGTACTAACTAGTTAAACTAGCTGACTAGCTAACCTGCCTCTAACTACGTTAAGGAACTTGTGACTTTTGGAAAGGAGTCTATTTTTATTTTCTTTGTAGATTCTGGATTTAATGTGTTCAATCTTTGTATCTGCTTGGCAAGCAGTATTCCCTCTTTTTCATCACTGTTTTAACGTATAGAAAATTCAAATGAAAAGCAGCAGCATCTGAAACTGAATAAAAATGCACTTGAGTTTCTCATTTTTGAAGTAAGCTCTAACAGAAGCAGTTTAGTTTGAGCAGAGGCCTAAATTTAAGTAAGTGATTCTCTTTAGGACTTGCTGTGATATGTAAGTTGTCAAAATAATTTTGTAAGAATGTCAGTCACTTTTTAGGACAGGGGAACAGTCCCTTCTTCCTAAACCTCTCATTGACTTCACCTTGCTGGTTAAGTTCAATACACTGTGAAATGTATCAAAGAGAAAAGGTAAAACTGGTATCTCTTCACTGTGGTGCCTGTCTCCTCAAATACATTTTCCCATCTCTGCAATTTGATTTGTACTATTCTTTTTTAGGTGCCAATATTTGTACAGAACGGGAATAAAACTCCCTCTTTGTTTCTGTCATGTTGCTTGCGCTCAGTTGTTTCTTTTCAGTCACAGCACAGTGTGGTTCAAGGACTTCAGAAAAGAACAGTAGAATGTGAAGAAGCACTTTTTTTCCTACAGAAATAAATACAGAAATTACTTTGGAATATTAAATTGTGATGTTTTGCTTAATGCAAGGCTACACCGGAGCAGAAGTCCCCAGCAGTCTTGGGCATGAGGTGCCTGCCTTCTTCTCTCCAGCATGCAGTGGGTGGGTGTGATATCTACTGGCGTTCTCTCCCAGGTTAAGCACTCTGTATCCCTCAGTGTTGCAGTGCTTCTCCATTAAAATATTTCCTTAATATGTGAATCTTACTGGGGGGAAAAATCTGGGGAGAAAAAAAAAGAAAAAACAGAGGTTTTAAATGTCACCGCATAGTGTAGAACCTGGAGATCAGTAATGCAGAATGCACCCTCCTGGTAGTGTAGTGGAGCATTCTCCAGCCTTGTGTTCAGTGGGGCTTCTTTGTATCCAGTGTAATCGTGCCTCTTCTGCTGCTGGAAGACCTTTCTGACAGCTATTTGTTTCCTAAATCTGTTAAACTAATCTCACATTAGCAGGTTTGCATTGTTGCAGCCTGAGACAGTGGTTCTGACAGGGGCATGGCTTGTTAATGCATTAAATGTCATGATAAAAGATTGCTTTTGTTAAAGATGGGCATTTTTTTTTAAGATGGAGTACTGCACTCTTTTTTTTTTTTTTTTCCTTCTGGAGACACTGATGTGCTGAACACTTGCATTTCCCTGGTGTTTGCTTTTCTTACATTTTTAATATTCTTAGGAGCCATTTCTGACTGTTATGAATCTAGTTCTGTAAAGCATTCATCTATTAACATGGGAGCATTTAATAGATTGATGAATGAACTGTTTATGGCAAGAGTTTAATTATTTTACATTAAACAGTGAAACACTCAGGGATGGCGACCAGCATAAAAGAAGCACAATGGAATGGAAAATCAGATTGTGAGATAAAGAAGTCTTATACTTCCCAGATGTTGATGTGTTAATACCTATCACCCCAGCCCTGGTCACATAAAGAAATAAAGAAATATACTGCCCTATTAAGAGCTCCAGTATCTCCAGTGAGATTAGTTTTCATGACATGCATCAAAAAAGTGATCTGTGCGCAGACCAAAACCATAGAGATTGTGTATTACTGAAAAAAACATTGCTCAGCTAGAAGGAATCTTGTGTTTTACTCCTTTCATGATAAGTTCCTGCATTCATCCTGAAATAACTCCTTCTTCAAAATGTGACTTTTCCAGCTCCTGTTGTGTCACTGGAGCCTGCATGTAAGCTTCCACAGTTGCTGTGCCAGCAGCTCTGAGAATGGCTCCAAAGGACAATATAGAGCTTCCAAGTGTGGTCCTACATATTTTCCTAAGAAATTTCACAGTGTTAAGATAAATGATGGTACAACTGTCATATTGATCTTATAGATCTGAGAGGCAAACTAGACTCTGTGATGGAATTGTCCATTTCAGGTACTAGTAAGAGTAATTACCATGGGTTACCTTAACAAAAGGAAGTCCAATAACTTGCCATCAGCATTTCCCTCTTTCCCAGCTCTTTCTGTCCACTGATGTCCAGAGGGTCATTCCCTAGAAAAGAATAATTTGTAGGCTGTGTGGCAACATACTCGTAGGTTAAGTGGGTCAGTGCTGGCCAGAAGCCTGCATACACATCTTTGATGCTCTAGGTTACAACGCTGTCTTGGAGAGACTATCGCAAATATGGATGAAGTTGTGCATATATTTTTATTCTGGAGGATTAAGCTATAAGGCCAGCTGCCTGTAGAAAGCTGGCTCACGTCAGATCACTAAGAATCTAGACCTAATGATCTGCTCTAATTACAAAAGATAACTGGGACCTTTCAGTAGAACTTCCATGTCACAGAATCATAGAATGGCTTGGGCTGGAAAGGGCCTCAATCACTGGTTTCCAACCCCCGCCACAGGCAGGGCTGCCAGCTGCTAGATCAAGTACTAGATCAGATCACTCATCCAACCTGGCCTCAAACACCTCCAAGAATGGGGCCATCCACAGCCTCTCTGGGCAGCCTTTTTCAGCACCTCACCACTCTCTCAATAAAAAACTTCCTCCTGATATCTAATCTAAATCCACCTCCCTTTAGTTTAAAACCTTTGCCCTATGACTATCTACCCATGTAAAAAGTTGATTTCCTTCATGTTTATAAACTCCCTTTAAATACTAGCTTCTTAAGTGTTCACCTTAAGAATATCCTTCTTTTGCAGGCTGGAGACCCAGTAAGTTATGAGTAATGACAATTTTTCTTAATAGCTTTGAGAAATGTAATTAGAAAGAAAGTGTTACCAGGCATTTTCTGTGATGATATCTCTTTTTTTTCTTTTTTCTTTTCTTCTTTCCAACCCTTATCTTTCCCTGTGAAGTTCAGTTCAGCCAAAGTCAATGAGCAGATGATGTAAATTAAAACTGTCTCCTACATGCACTTTATCATGCTTCAGGAACTTTAGTTTTTCACTATTGTTTTGATGGAGTCATTTAACACCTACGTTTAGCAGATGTTAAATGTCAAATTTTCAAAAGCTCAGTATATTTTGCAGTGAATAAGAAAGGATGAAAAAGGCATGGACTGAGATGCTCCAAGATACGCAGGCACTTCTGCTATGGAAATACCCATGTAGAGGACTACAAGTTCATCAATGTATGAGACAAAGAAGTACACCCACGTCTTACGTTGAACCCCTGCAATATGGTCAATTTATTTACACTGAAAAATTTTAGTAGCATCACAAAGTGAGAACAAAGGCTTCCTGGCATTTTCAACCTGGCAGTATCATGGTTGTCCTCAGCAGTACTGAGAGCCAGTGCCATGTCTCCCGCTTGTGATGCATTCTCTACACATGTAGAATGCCAATATCCATGCACCTTTAGGTTGGATTTATCCCAGTCTCTTTCAAGGCTGAGGCCAGATTTCTGCCCTTGTGTATTTTAGCTTCAATTTGGCTTCATAGGTTCGTGTTTTTGAAAAGTAGAAGGCATCTTGCCTGTCAGAGTTTCAGAGCTCTCAATTAGAGTGTTTAACAAAAGCACTAGAGTTAACTTTATTAATTAAAGTAGTTATGAATAAAGAGAAGGCTTTTATTCTGCTTCTCAATTTTTTATTTTTCACCCTTAATTTTTGGGATTAGAAAAGTAACTTGTGTGTGCGTGTGAAGCAGAATGCAAGAAACCCACGAGCACTTCTTCTTCTGTCTAGTTAAAGAAATTCCCTCCATGGCTTACATCAAGCATTTTCCTTTACATCCCCATTGAATTTAGCCCATTATCCTCTGAAAGAGGAAACAAAAACACTTACATTATAAACTTGTTCATGGCTAACTTAATCTTGAGATGATTAGTATAAACGAACTTTGAAGGCTGAGATGTAAAGCAAGCTTGCCAGCCCAATCTTTTTAAAGAGATGCAAGATTTGTATATATCAGTAATAGTTTATGGCTAAATCATAACAACTACAAGGCATTCCAGAACATGCGTAGCCTGAATAAAATGATCTAATAGCAGCTGGATCTGTTATAATCCTTACTGAAGACAATACAACTATTTATGTGAAGAAATAAATAGATTTTAGCCTGTTAACTATTGTACTGGAAACTTCATTCTTTCCTGAGATATGCTTCCAGTTTGATTTAATATGTATGTGTGCTCTAGGAAAAATATACTTGATATTTTAAATATGGTACAGGGGACACAATAACACAAGAAAGAAGATAGCCATCTGTAACTGCAGCTAGATTATACACTCCACATTTTTTCTTCTAAACTCTTTCCTTTCTATTTTGAAATAATTTCTGCTGGCTGTTCTTATCTTTCCTCTCAATGTCTTTCCTCTCAATGTCTTATTCCATTTACTAACTCTCCCTTGACAAAGGAAAATCCTCTTTTGTTTTCCTGATGATCGGTTCTTTAAAACTGAGCTTGTAAGCCTCATTCATTTTGCACAACTTATCCACTGGGTAACTTGAAGGTGAATAGTTCTTCTCCCTCTGGAAACTACAAAAAAGGAAGCTGAATTTTTTCCTTCTCTAAGCAAGAGGAACAGAAAGAAATCTCATACACTGTATGAGACCTGGAGACCTGTGCACAGATTATGAGCAACACAGCATAAATTTCTGGCTTGAAGCTAGTTTCCCTACTTGTAAACGACGGGGCTTAGCTAACAGTCTAGCCGTAGATGTACGTGTTCATTGCTGGAGAGTAGGATTAGATGACCTTCAAAAGTCCCTTCCAAATAAATGATTCAATGTTTCTAACATAAAATTGCAGTGTCCCTTTAGCAAAACACAGGATGTTCCTGCATGAGGTAATGCTATCTTTATTTCACATTGTGATTCTTTACTGATTTTCTATTTTAATCTATAAAGCATCCTCTCTTTCAGGCAATTAAATGGCTTGATGACCTCAAAGTGAACCATTCCTCATTCAGGGCTTTGTTTTACAGACAGCAGTAATGAGCTTAGAGTAAGATTTGTATGATTAATCTGGTGTTGCTGATCTATGTATGATGCAAGATATACCTATGTGTGAGTGGCACTGTTTGAAACTGCATCTGCAAGTAAAAAGGTGTCCTTTCATGATGGCATTGCCACCAAATAATGACAGTGGCAGTGCAGTTTCATCCAGCCTTCTGGTACTTGGTGACAATTTGTCTAACTCTGCCAAGTGCCAGGGCCAGTTAATAGAAGGTCAGCAACGAACCATTTTTGAAATGATTTAAATGGAACCCTAACTCTTCAACTATTAATTCCTCCTTAAAACATCCTTGTTTCATATGGAGAAATTTATCTGTAAAACAACATTTTTTTCATTGGGAGAAAGCCTTACCATCAGCTCCTGACAATAGAAAAGGAAGAAAATAAAGCAGGAGGTAGAATAAACAGAAGCTCAGGTGAAGATTACCTTGATTATCTGCCTTTTGAGATGGAATTCTCTGATAGTAACTGTTTCTCGGCTTCTTAGGGTTAAAGAAGATTGAACCCTTGACTCAGATATAGACCTGCATATTGCTGCCAAGTAATGAAACCCAATAATGGAACCCCAAAGCCCCAGGGAGAGCAGTGTGCATTTTTGTCCAAACACACAGACATGTTCAAGGGCAAATCCATTCTAATAACGCATAGAGAGCACAAAGGTTATTTTGCCTTTCCTGATGTCTCACTTGGTGATGAAATGGTTAACAGTGTTAGCATTCACTCTTAACAGAGCTGGACTTCAGATGAATAGGGGCAGTTTGTGCCTTCTCAGAGCCTGTTTCAGGCTGTCCTCATCCCTGCACAAGGCAGTACTTTATGCTGAGATACTGAAGGTTCCACCGCCTGCACGGCTGGACTTCATTACTTTCTTTTCTTTTCTTTTCTTTTCTTTTCTTTTCTTTTCTTTTCTTT
>NW_024884697.1:20181406-20428075 GCF_019232065.1 Centrocercus urophasianus
TTTCTTTTCTTTTCTTTTCTTTTCTTTTCTTTTCTTTTCTTTCTCTTTTTTTTTTTTCCTTTGTAAATAATGTGGGGAAAAAAATTATCCTTAACTTCTTGAGGTTTGAGGACTTTTCTTTGAATATTTTCTTCCTCTTGGGGTAGTGTAGCTGCATAAATCAACATTTGCAAATTATGTCCATGTTTGCAGGTACACTCAGAAGCAACTACATAAATTTGAAGACTACAAATTGTATAAGGGAATGCAAAATTGTGGATTTACATTGAATCTGCCAGAATGTCATCAGCCAAGAGAAAACACACCCCAAATCTGCCTCTTTCTAATTTCAGTGCACCACTCCTCAGCTGTAAAACAATAACAGTCAAATCATAATATTGCTGATTAAGATTTCATAAAATTATTTTTCTTCCTTTCTGCTTGTTTTCTTTGCCTTTCCCTACTCTTTCTTTTTCTTCCTCACCTCCTTTCTCCTTGTCAGCTGAAGAATTTTAATAGTCTGTGCTATCATCTGGTTTTATCAGAGCTTGAGTTCAGTGAGTAAACAGTGATTTGAAGAAGTCAACAAACACTTCCAGCTCATTTCAGCTTAGCGTATATGTGGTGTGGTTTCTAACTGAAAATCACTCAGTACAAGATACAAAAAAATACAGCAACCTGCCATTTGACCAAAAGCTACCAGAATCTAGAAACTGGTAAAAGGACATGTACTGGAGACTTCGCTGCTCTCTTCCAGCATCCAGTGGTGAAAATCTACTTTGTGACGGACCTGTCAAAAGCACAGAAGGGAATCCATTGGAACTAATCCTGAACACAGTAAAAATCAAACTCTAATGTATTTTAAATGGAATATTCTGTGCTCAGCAAAATAGCATTTGGAACAGCAAGGTCTGATTCATTAGAACATAAGTGACCTGCTCTACCCCCGAGCCCATGGCAGCCTGTCAAGCTTTGGGTCCCACTGGAGGAGAGAAACTATTCTGTTGATTCTGGCAACTAAGACAAATATTGGTGTCAGTGTGTAAGTATTAAAAAGTGAGATTCTTTATGGGCAAAATTCCACCTTGAAGCATTCCCAACAGTCACTAACTCAGGAAGGACATTATGAGGTACAATTTATTTCCTTCCAAAGAAAGATTCTTTGTTCAAATTAAAAAGAAAGATGAATTCAAGGCAAGGCTTGAACACTTTGTATGTGCTGCAATACATATGCTAACAAATTTTATGTACATTATACAGGAAACAGGAATGTGTCTTTATTTATATTAGAGCTAAATATTCAGAGACATGAAGACGGAGGAAAGAGCAACAAAGTAGAGTAACATGCACAAAATGAGCCCAAATGACTTTCCCCACTTAATCCAATGCTGAAGTCTCAATTCAGTTTTGGATACCAGAAGCAGGTCTAATCACACAGTTGGGATGGAGACTCCTTCACTTCCATTTGCTACTAGGGCTAATTGTTGTCATTAGGAAAATGACAGCCCAACAGTCCCAACAAATTTTGCATAAGTTTAATAGATCAGATTATTTGAATTGAGCGGTTTTATGTTACTCCGGAGTGACTGAACACAAAATTCTCTTTCGCAGTCAATTTCTGAAGATGAACTATTTTTCAACCCAAAGATGCATATACTTACTACTGGACATTTGCATACGGGTTTTGATGACAATTTAAGATAACTACCAGTAGTTTCTTCCTCAGCTGAAACTCTTCTTGTTTCTTCTCCTCACACACAGCAATCTTCTTAAAAATGCAGTTTAAGAACTCTTGAATGATCTCTGGACAGCATATCTTTGTCATTCAGCCACAATATTCCTTCTAGCTACAAACCTATCAGCTAAAGAAATCCCTGATTGTTTACACCCATTTTTCTATGTAGAATTGTTTTATATTCTCAAAGCTACTTTTTTAGTACAGAATTCCACAGTAACTTTTCAGTCTGTTATTGGGGAAGGTTTGCTGAAAGGCAAGATCTGGTAAATAGCAAGAAACCTCTAGCTGACAATAAATAAGGTAATGTAAATTTATCAGAGACATTTACTCTTTTAGAACATGACATAATTTACAGTCTGTTAAAGATCTCTCTTCAAGGCAAAGCTGACTACATTTCAGCTGTCATTCACACTGATAATGTGTTTTGTTACAAGGGGCTGGTATCAGCTGTATGGGTGTATGCTGTAAGGGAGCTGTTCTGATGTCACCTTCAGGTTCTGTATGATCAGCACCAAAACCTTGTTGCAGGGTGTCTGCGTGCTCCAGGCAGTGTGTTGAGCCAGCCCTGCTGGGCACTGCGTGCACAGCTGCAGCACAGCCATGTGGCTCGAGCTGAGGGCAGCGCTGCGGGCAGATGCACAGCAGCACTTCTGGCAAGAACAACCACTATTGTGCTATTGTGGTGTGAATGTGCTAACCCATAGCAAAGGAAAAAAAATATATTGCGCCATTCAGTCTACGTCACCATCACTGTTCTCTGCTTAAGACATCCAACTCCCCATACCATGGACATTTGTTTTGGGAGGAAGAAAAACACTTCTGACTGAGCGAGGTGATCAATTCGGCATTTGCAATATATTAGGTGTGTTAGGGCCTTGGAGAAATAGCTGCTTTCCTCTTGTCGTTGACATCTCTTATCTCCTTGTGCCATTCAGCTCTGCACAGTAGGTCTCTGCAGGGCAGCAGGCACTGTGTCACTACCCCTGAGAGCAGCCATGGTAAAAATGAATAAATTTTCCATCAAGGGTAGCCTGGTCTCAGAGGAGGAAAAACCGGTGCAGGTGGTCTGGAGGAAGACGATCAGCACAGTGGTTTTCAGTCGGTATTCATTTGCATCACAAAACCATCATCATCCCGTGTAGGATGGAGCAGCAGGGCCCGCAGCCCGCTCAGCTGCAGTAATAGCACAGGACAGGCTGGGAACTGGGAGCACTGGCCGTGCTGTGAATGGTGTTTCACACATTACCTCCATCTCCAAAAGGCTTGGCTCTGAACGGTGCTGTTCATCTCTCACTTTTATGAGTGCTAAAAGGTTTTCTCTCCTCTCCGTGGGGGGTGACCAAATGTAATTTAAGTAAGTGTTTCTGCTGAAACATCGATATTTCTTGGTTGGCATTTGTTGTTCTCATCATTACAAAGAACATTCTTTCTGTTAACCTAATCTAAATGATCACTTTGAGGCTGCAAAGCTATATGTCATTTTTAAGCTACTGTATCATGATGGCCTTAGGGAAATTTTACAGATGCCTTGCCACAATCTATTTCTTCCCCATGACGAAGTACCAGGCTGGTTGCTTGGATTCATTTGCCACAGCTGTTTGCCTCTTTGACCTCAAAGCTGCAGAAAGTATGGTGCCAGTAGAACACAAAGGAGAGTGCCTTTTAAATTAATGATCATAAGAATTATTTTCTGGAGTAAAAAAAAAAAAAAAAAAGACAGAAGATGATATTCTCCCAGCTGAATGGAACTGCTCAAGTGAGTATCTTTTGATAATTTTCTTCTTTCTTTCCTTTTTCTCTTAACCTGTAGACATAGACAAATGCACAACACAATATTAATGTGCTTATTAGTCTGGAATAATTTAAGACAGACTAATATCTCCCAGATAGAAAGTTGTCAGCTCAGGTCTGTCATGGCATCAATCATGGCAAGCTATTAAATTTCTGCAATGGAGCTCCAGGGTAGTCACCTTGTTTTATTTATTTCCACAGCTCAAACACACCCCATTTCTGTCTTGACCATGGTTGCTCTGTTCTGATTGTTCTTACTTATTTGAAGTTATTTATAGGTGATACTGTCCTCTGCTAGCAACTCAGATTACAAAAGCTGATGAATATTAAACTATAATTTGTCTAAAAACCAAAGGCAACAAATCTAGGTCAAAGATACTGCTGCGGGCAAAGTCCACACAGGTTCTTCTGCATCACTGAACGTTAAAAAACCTGTCTTTCTGTTTAAAAATGATTTTACCCGAGCAGGCCAGTCCTAGTTCATGAAAGGAGCACGTCACTTACAAAGCGTCTCACAACTGAAGTGTGCAAGGCCTGGATTGTGAGTAGCAGGTAGAATAGTTGCAGCTGGATAGACTGTTCTCTGCCTGTCCTCCTATTCCTTCCCTTACAAAAAGCATTCACTATATCTGGTTTTGGCATTCATTTAATTGAAAAAGAAACCTGAATGAATGCAGTGCATTCACACTTACTGTGAGGGTAGCTGAATCCTGGCACTGATTGTCCAATGGTGCAAGGCAACCCACTAGCGGTGGTGTGGTGTTAGGGGTGGTCAGACCAAATGGCTCCCAGGGTCTCTACTGGCCTCAGCCATTCTGCAATTGTGTGATTCTGTAAAGAGGTAATGTTTGCCACACGCAGGTATGTTGAAGAATTAATGCTATGATAAGGAATCCTTTCTTTTCCTTTACGTCCTCTGAAGGTATAGGAATGTTTCCACACACTTGTGGGTTACATTTTTTAAACTTTTCTTGTTTGTATGCCTTCAGCAGTAATTCACGAGATGATTAACTCCTTATTTTGAATTGATAGAACAGGAAAAAGATCATAAAAGCACAGTATAGTATGTTTTACCACTGTAGTGATGTTTTTATGGCACAAAGCATTTCCACAGTATTGAATTACTCTCACTTTGCTGAAAGGTGAAGAGAGATTATCATTTTCTCGTGTTTGAATTATGTGTTGCTGCCTAGTGAAATATGCAGTAGTAATGTTATGCTGGTCACTACATAGTTTTGGCAATGGAAGTGAAAGGATTGCAGGATTTCACAAATATTAATAAGGATTTTAAAGTATCACTTTCAGCTGGAATCTGTCATACAAGGTATTATGTTTGTCGTGAAATAAAATATATTCCCATGTATTTCTTTTTCATTCACTGAAATCTTTGATTACCAGTGGCAAATAAATCATTTATAAATGAAGCATTTATAAATATACATATTTGCTATAATTGTACATAATGATGCAATATATTTGTATTTATTGACTATAAATACACTGTAAAAGTATTATGCGTGTACTGCAGAAGTGGCCCAAACAAATGCAATCTCCAGCTCTGCATTCAGTTTCTTCTGCTTCGCTTTCCATACAAGAGTTCCAGCTCTGTGCAGAATCAGTCACCAATATTTGTCATAGTAGTTCCTCCTATTGTATTACAAAGGAGCAGGCTGCCACTTAAAAATTTCAAAGAGATCTTGGTTGACAGACCTTGGAAGATAGTTCCATATTCATTAATGATGTTATAGATTACAACAGAGTTGTAGGAAGTGGTATGCATGAAATGCTGTGTGATTTCACAAGTCTCTTCACTTTCATCCAATCACTATTTGGTCATCTTTGTGTCTATTTCAGAAGACTATGGGTAGTCTGAAGACTGATAATAATTCATAGCTACTTTATGAGTATCTCACGAAACACACACTCCGTACTCTCTTAAAAACCATACTAAAACTATGGCAGGAAATAAGAATTCATCCAGCTGTTTCATATAGCTTTCAACATTAATCTTCTAATTTCTATTTTTTTCTTGTTAGTACCTGCAAGTCTTGAAGCTTTCATGCATGAACACAAATTCAATCATAGTGTAAGTCCTTAAATTTAGCACCAAGCTAGGGTGTATCAGTACCATAAATGGTGGTACAATTAAGTACTACATCTCAACACAGATAAGGAAGATTCTTTCACCATGTGATTTTGAAATTGCCAGACATACATATTGGTTATATATTGTTAGGTTAGAGATAGATACAGAAAAATATGATCAAGAATTATATTTGAAGAGGGTCATGTGAACTTGAATCTAAGAAACCTCAACTATTTTGTGGTACAGACGATGTGGTGAGATGAAGTTAAGAAGATGAGTGAAATATCCAGCTGATCTGGCTACTCAATCCTTGTGTCTCAGTGGAATTCCTGTGGTTTGCCCATACAGCCCCTGAAGAGCCACAGAAGTGAAGCAAAGATGCAGCAGATTAGGAATTCTCCAAACATATGAGCTGTGTGGCCTAACGCGTGAATCAAAGATACAGTGCTGGTAATAACTAGCACTCAGGGGACTACATCTATTAAAATAACAAGTTAGTTCAGCAATTCTTGATGCCATAGAAAAACACCTGGTATATTGTTTAAAAAAGTGATGAGTGTATAAGATTGTTGTGACTAGTACTCATTGGACTTGGGCTACTGAGTGGCATCATCCTGTTGTTATAGAGCACTGAATTGCTATTCTTGCTACCTGACACCTTCTTTCAGTAAGGACACCTAAGATGAGCTGCATGAATGCAGCTGTGGGAATCTCTGAATGGTGGAAATGAAGATTCCATAACTCTGGGTAACGTGTAAAGCTGCGTCAACAAGTATGTTGGAGTGCCAGTAGGGATCACTGGGAGAGGCAGACAAATGCAGAGGTAAAAAGCAACCAACAGTAGAGACCACAGCTGTTTCTGGTTGACCGCAAGCTCCAGCTGTAGCTTCTCTTATGAACAGAACACTTACTATGTCAGATATTGTACAGATTCTCAGGTATCTAATAGCAGGTTAACTCATACTACAGACCCTTTATCAGCCACACTTAATGGGATTCTCTCCATTTACAACCTACCTTTATGGTTTTGTTGCTCTGTCAAATTTGACTGAAATTATCAAATGGACTAAATTCTGGAATAATGGGTGCTGGATGGAGGGGACAGATGCACATATTCCAGCACAGTCACATAGGATTCACTGTTTTCAGAATTTAGAAGTAAAAGTCTTTTTAAGAAAAAAGTAAGCAGATCTTGCCTTGAAATCTGTTTTCTTCCGAGACAACTCTTCCATGAATGACTTCTCTTTAAAGGGTCATTCTTAATGCCTTCCACAGAATTTGCTGGGGTCACCAAAGATCTTTTCAAGCCACAGACAGTGAGAATGCTTTGTTTTTTATTAGCTGAATACTAACTGTGCACTCAGTATAATATTCCTAAAATGTGACTCCAAATTGGAATCTATGGAATCTGTTAAGCCTGTCAAGATGAATTCAAAATTTTTCTGACTACCTATAATAAAAAGTACAGATGACAACTATAATTACTAGAGAAAGCCCTTCAGATGAAATTTTGATTCTTACAAAAAATTTGATCTATGTACTCATATTCTTTCAATACGTTCAGATTTTGGCACTACAGGACACAGAGTGGAAATCACTTTGATTTTTTTCCTAAAAATGTGATGTCTTTGTTCTTTTACTGAATATAACAAATGAAGATATTGAGATCCAATTGATCAAATTCCTGTTAATGAAAAAAAGGACTGAAGCAAATTATTTAAATGCATGTCTACATTTTGATTGTGCTTCAATGATTTAGTGTATTTACATTCTTGATGAAATGTCATCTGCAGTCATCTACCTTGTAAGATCTATACTTAACATAAGATGTATGTATAAGGCAGATGAGTGCAGATGACATTTTATCAACAAATACACCAACCTATCATGTGAAATTGACATAAATATGGATCAAATATATCTCAAATATATGTCTAACTATAGAACCAGGTAAAAAATTGGGAGTTTTGATTCTGTCATGCTCAACTACTGCTTATATTTTCAGGATCATAAACATTAGCCCACTCAGCCCAACAAGCCTAAGTGATAACAGCTTCCTGTCCTGTGCAGCACTGCCTGACACAATCCCTTTCTATTTACAACCTGTCTCCAACATGACAGAGCTTGCACATTCAGTTCAAATCTTACCTGTGCTCTTGAAATGTGATTGCATAGTTATCTCCTACAGTTCCTGTGCCACTCAGCAAAATAGCTAGAATATCCTATGCCCCAGCCGTACTCTTTGTCCTACCTTATCTTGTGTTACGGAGGAAAAATTACACATGATGTTGCAAACAAGAACTGCTTTTGCTTGTCTTTCATCAGTGTTGAACCGGCTACTGTGCTACAGAGAATGTTCTACTTTTAAAGAATGCTTTTAATAAACACTGAGAGTGCCACAAAAATAAGAAATTATACCGCTGTTATTCTTAATGGGCTAAGACAGGTGCAATAAATATTTTAAGGTATCTGAACATTACTTAAGAATATTGTTAACCTGAGTATGAATTTTCTAATTTTCTTATTTTTGTTATTCCACTCACTGCTGAAAATAAAATTGCATGTTTCCCTATAAGCTTGTTTGTTAATACACCTGCCAGCCTTCTTTCTTCTCATGTGTTATTATGTTTGTTTCCTAATCAAAACTGAAATAAAGAGTAATAATTATTCTGATGTACTCATTGTTAATAGATTAAAAGCTGGTAGCTTGGATGCTAAATATGACACTGAAGCACATGTACACTTTCAGAACTATGAGCATTCTACTTCTCCAACTCCCACTATTCACTAAAGAATATATTAAATTCAACACCCTAAAAGACTGATATTTTAATAGATGGAAAACAACAAGATGCAACAGAATAACAGGTTGTTTTCTTGAATTAGACCTTTTCTGCAGAGGAAAAATAAGCGGCATCTAAATATATCAGATGCTGATCCAACCATGCAGAAGATCTTTATCTAATGAAAAGTATTCCTTAAATTTCTTGTCTCAGCAAAGTTAATTTTGAATTTTTTTATGAGTTAGAAAACAAACCGCACTCAGATAAACCACGTGTTGATAATGCTGGGAAGACACAGATGTGGATGAGAAAGTTATTTACAAGTACCTTACACAGGCAGAGCCATTTATTTATTTACTTGTTCAACTCAAGTTTGCATTTATAATTCCTATTGCAGACTATCATTCTCAAACTGGTTAAGCACATGATTGAATCCCTTTTACAGTCTTGGGGCCCAAACACATCCTTGGTTAAATGCTTAATCATTTTTCTTAAGTAGAACCAGCCAGAAAATGCACCACTGATAGAAAGTCAAAACACTGAAATCTCAGTGGCACAAATGTTTTTTTCTCTTCTGATTGTCGATTGCCTGAAACTCTTCCTCACAAAATCAACAGCAGAACTGCCACTCATTTTAATGAAGCAAGATCAATGCCACAGTTTTTACCAGGATGAGCACATCCTCTGTGAGTCAACCTGCATTTCCCCCGTGTAACAAAAGTGTAGCAGTTTAAATGATTAAATGCATTGATATTTAGCACTTGTTATATCAAGAATGAAAACGCTTGTAGAAGATTTATTCTGCCCCAAAAGGTTTGCCAGAAATTTGTGCTCTCTGCAAGACGCATTTATTTTTTAGAGCAAAGCTGCATACTGCCAGACCTGAGAACAGCCTGCCCAGGCCAACAAGTCACAAAGGATTGCAATCCATTGCAGCACAAATGGTTGTGCACGAACATTTTTTTACATACCAGATTTTTTTTTGAACCTTACCTTAAATCTCCTGCCATCCCCAAATTCTGAATAATGACTTCTGAGGATTTTGCCAGCTTGATTCTTTGAACTAAACTGTGATATCTTCAGACAAAGGCTGCACTAGATATATACACGTTTGCAAACAAAATGGTGTATCAGCCTGCATATTTTCAAAGTAATTATTTTCTTAAAAAATGAGGTTTGGACTACAAATCAATGTAATTTCTGTGAGAAAACCATTGCATAGGCATATGGTCAAAACCATAAAATTTCCTTGTGGGCTGTTTCTTCACAAATCTTACACATCAGCTCTAAGTGTAACCTTGAAGAACAGATTTTTGTTTAAAATGTTGTGACTGAAAAATGATCTTAATCAAAAAAAGTTCTACCATTGATCACTCAGACTCACGTCTTTCCTAAACGTTGCTATGACACCTGCATATTTTCTGCTGTAATGGGCCATACATCAGGTTATTTTAATTTGAGCTTTGTACACTCAAAATTGCATTTCTCAAAAAGTGGGTAGAAACTTGTCAGCATTCAAAATCTTGTGACCCTGAATTATCACTCAGAGGGTGAAAATCTGACACACGAAGAGTTTTCTTATTGATGACAATCTGACTGCTATTTCACACTCAGAGCATATTATTAATATTAATGCAATTATTAATATTAATTTTGTTCACATTCTTACTAATTATTTTTGCCACTTATAATTATACTTTGTAATCATAATATCATACAGCAATATGTAGTAATACAATAAGACAACAGCAATAGTAATATTGACTAACGATAAATGACAAATAGTGTTCTTGTGATACCCAAAACCTCCAATAGTAATGGGAATCTCATCAGGTTATACAAGCACTTTTAATCTCTAAGTAGTTTGGTTTTCCTGAGAAGTAGAATTAATCCTGCTCCAAGGATGTGTCTGCACATCACAGAAGAACAGAATCTCAGTGCCTTCCTAGAGTACTTTCCTTATTCAGCCTTTGCTGATGTTTTGATGCAGACTCACTCTAGCAGGCCTTGCTGAACAGTTCCAATTGCTTTCTTACCATCTCTCACTACCAAAGATAACTGCAAGCAATTACATTACATCGGTGTTGCCTTAGGAATGAATAGAAAAGCCTTTAATGAGAATTAAAGGGATTTTTAAAAAGCCTCTGAACTCTGTCATGACTGCAGGCAGCTGGGAAACAAAAAGCTCGCAGCCTTCTTAACTGGAATACTAGAAATATTTAAAGTGAATACAGCTCGTGGGTTTCTCCTGCCTCAGAGTGCATTCCTTTGAAAACCTTAGCAAAGAGCTTAAGGATTTAATAATTTAAATACTATCATCTTCTTTATTTTTTTTTTTCTTTTTACCCCGTAGTGTAGAAATCTCAGATACAGAAAATCAGTAATAAAGTGCTTATGGCATTATGGACACATGGGTCTACTTGACCTTAAACTTTGCCACTTAACATTTCTTGTGGGAGCATTTATTGAGTGAGGTGGATTCCTTTCCCTCAATATATCTTGATTAAAATGGCTGACTGAGGAGAGGCAGGGGAGGAGGCCAGGCTACCTAGTTTAGGTCATTATCTTCTTTCTGCTTCAACCAAGTCAGAGCTGGGCTTAAAAAGAATTGATTTTATGGTCAGCTCCCATGGGAACACCAAAAATAAGCAATATGTGCACTTGTCAATAGGTGCTGGATGCACATCTCCAAGAGCACTGTGCTTCAGAGAGGAAAAATAACCTCAGATGTCCACTTCATTACTGGGGCTCTGTGGTGTCCTGGTGACCTACAGAGGATCTGCAGGAGAAAAATGTAGAGGCCAAATGATCTAATTTCCCTAACAAGTCAGAACACTAGAGAATCTCCAACCACACATCTCAACAGTTACAGAATTCAGGGAAAGCTTATCCTGGGTTTAAAAAATTTGGGGCTACTGGATTCTCAGCTCACAGCACTGATGTGAATCACAAGTGCTCTCATCAAGAGCTGCTGGAGAGCTGCTTTTAGCTCAGACAAACCACAAAGATTTCTAAATTCATTTTTTTTTAACCTCTCAGTGCTCTCTGATTGTGGGAAAGAAAACGTGACCTGAATCTATGCCTATATCAGCTGATAAGGCATATATTTTTAAGCCATACCATACAGCCATACAATATATATGTAGGTATGGCTTAAAAATATGGACTCAGATGAATCACGGTGAGTATTTTCATTCCTGTAGGAGTAACACATCCCTTCTCCAGGAGCACTCTAGGCACCAGCACCCATAGATATGCACTGTGACAAATTCAGAACAATCCTGATCACAATTATCTCTAAAACTCCACCCCAGCATGACTGGGGAATGCTTTTCATTGATGATTCCCAGATGTGTTTCATGCATTTTTGCTTTGAAAATTAACGTAGTTAATAGTATGATTGCAGGCTGTTCCACAACATTTGACCTCATTTCTGAGGAATCTTCTCAGGCATGTTTATTTTATTCGTAGAACCATAGTATCATAGAATCACCAAGGCTAGAAAAGACCCACAGGATCACCCAGTCCAACCATCCACCTATCACCGGTAGCGCTCACTAAACCACGTCCCTCAGCACAACATCCAAACGTTCCTTGAACACCTCCAGGGTCAGTGACTCCAACACCTCCCTGGGCAGTCCAGTGCCTGACTACTCTTTCAGATAAGTAGTATTTCCAAATGTCCGGACTGAATCTCCCCTGGCGCAGCTTGAAGCCATTCCCTCTAGTCCTATCACTAGTTACAAAAGAGAAAAGGCCGACCCCCAGCTCACTACAACCTCTCTTCAGGTAGTTATGGAAAACAGTAAGGTCTCCCATGAGCCTCCTCCAGACTGAACAATCCATCAGCTGCTCCTCATAAGGCCTGTGCTCCAGGCAAACATGTTGGAAGACAAATACATCCACCTTCCCAGTTCCCTCCAATTCTTTAATAAGGTGCTTACACAAGGAAATAAGACAACCAAATAACTTTAAATGTTGTATTTAAAACAGCTATTCACAAACATTTTAAAAAAACCAACTAAGTAGTTAACCTGCACACTCTTCCTTATTTTATAAGTGGATATATCTTGCCTCTCTTAGATTACTCTCTCCTTGAAAGTGATTTTCAATATTACTTACCTGAAAAATTCAAGTCAAGTGCTCAGCACCTACCTTACATGACACTTTGAAATGAAAACATCTTCGCCTAGCATTGTCAGCAAAATGATATGGGAGATTGATTGCACTGAGGTTCACAGCAAGAGACTATAATACTAAGGAGATACAAAAGTTTCTGAACAGAATTGCAGACTCTCCTTGTTGTGAAAGTTACAGTCGCTTTTGGCAAAGCTTTGCACTTCGGAATAGACTTTAAATCTTTAAAAACCAAATAAACAGATGACAAAGTCAACAGACACATTATTATTAAATCATTTGAAAGGATGCATATGTTTGTGTCTTCTTATCTGTCTGTATGTGCAAATATTGCATATTAATTATTACAATTTGGGGAAGTGATTAAAAATATTTGAGGATAAACACAGTAAAAAAAAAAATAATCTGTGCCTTTCATTTTGTGTGAGACAGCAGTATCAGCAACACGTTTTTTTCTTGCAGGAAGGAAATTGCATTTAAAGGAGATTAGGACTTCTAAAATAATTTTCATTCGTATTACGTTAAAGAAAAATAAAACAATAGAAAATTTGATTAGGCAAAACTAGAAGGACAAAGCAATCATGCTGAGCTCAGCATTTCCAGTGTGTTCATGAAAGCCTCTAGAAAGACACCCTAGAAATCTGCCTCCTAAAAAGACACGTGTTAATGAAAAAAATGAGAAAATCAGTTATGTAAAACTTATGGCCTCTGATTCACTTCTGAGCCATATGTATATGGTCCTTGCTGCTCTTCATGTCTACCACAGTGACATATCTGTCCTGCTGCAGAATCAAAGAACATGCCAGTACATGAGATGAAAGACACTGACATGGTATATACTTGCTTTGCTGCCTTAGGTTTATTTCAAAATATTAATAAGCCAACTTTGTGTTGCCAGACTGCCTGCCAGATCAAGTATTATCTGTCTGCATCTCTCTTAACTTTGTATCAGATCAGGCTTTTCCTCTTCTGTTTCAGATGGTATAAAATCAGCATGAAATCACAGAACAAGCACAATTCCTATACTGAGAGGACTTTTTCTGATGCATAATCCAGGGAAAACCTTTGTTGCTACGTGAGGTAGAGCCAGTTCCTACACATGTCCAACTTCAGAAATAACTTCTAGATAGCTTCAGAAATGCTATCTAGAAGTCCCCGTGAAGTACAGCCACTAGTGCTGAAACCAGAAAGGCCCTAACGAGCATTTGGAAAGAAACTTCCACTCCCATGATCCGGCACACATATAGTACCACATTCGCTCCGGTTTGGAGACCCCTTGGGTCATGACATACGAGATAGTTCAGCAATTCAAACCTGAGTTTAGCTCCACATGAGCCAGTTCAGATACCAACAGAAGAATTGCCAAATTTCTGTCCACTTTTGTATTTGCCACAGGCCTCTAATGTATCCCTTTGCAGTCTCAAGCTCTTTGTACCTAAATGAGCTTGTGTAAGGAAAGCATGGAATGCCTACATGGATGTCATAACTACATGGATTTCCCCCTGGATTTCAGAGAAGTTGTGCATAACAGAGCTGTATGACTCACTAAAGTGAGAACAAGCAAAAAAAGGTGAAAGCCCCGGATGAACACAAGTCCTATTTCTATTATGTGATTTGAAGTCCATTTTGCATCAGGGTAGAATCCATCAGAAGTAAGGTGTTTTGGGAAATCTGTGAAGGTTGTCTGTATGGCATGGCTGAGAATACACCATCAGCATTAAGCAAATAATGTCAGTGTTGCTATGGGCTTCAACGAGAGCAGGCCTTTGTTTAATGTGTTAAGACATAATCCAAGTAATTTTCTTCTTGCCATCTTCAATTTGGTATAACACATTATCATAATAAAGGGAGCTGGAAACAGCAGGACCTGATTAAGTGTCAAAAAGCTTTCAGAAACTTAGGGAACGGAGAGTTTTAATGTCATTTCCTTGATTTCTAAAGCAGGCAATAGTCAAGGGGCAAAAGAAAAATGGGCAAGGTATGCATAAACAACAACAATCAACAGAGGAGTGAGATCCTTTAATTCCTTCTGTAAGCAATACAGGGCTGGAAAGGGTTGATGTACTCCACTTTGAACTGTTGGGTCTTTGTCCTATATGCTCAAAGGGGTTACACTTCCACCTCCTGCTTATTTCACTGTGCATTAAACTGAATACAAGAGTTTGGGCCTTCACAGATTTATGTCCCTGTTTATCAACAAGAAAAATAATATTTTGCATTCTGACTTAAATAAAAAAAAAAAAAAAAAGATTCTTAATACAACATTCTAGTGAGTTACTTTCTTATTTTATCTCCATTTTGCTTATGAAAAAAACAGGGATATTAAGCAATGGTGAGTTGCTTAAACTGGGGTTCATTTTACCATTGCGTCTCTTAAGAAACACTAACGTGTTTTATCAGCTGCATTGGAAGGGTGAATTAATTAATATTTGCAAAGAGCTTTATAATCCTGAGCTGAAAGGTGCTAGATAAGTCTGAAGAATTACACAGTAAATTATGCATAAGTATTGTGAATGTTGCTTTTTCAGATGTATCTGCTACAAAGATCACTCTGTAGTTCAGACATCTAAAACATGGATGATGCAAGACTCTTTAAGAATTGATTAGTATACCTTTGGGGGTATAAGAATGGCAGTCTACTGCAATGCTGGAGACAACAGCTCCTATGTCATGAGGAAAATGACATTTCAATACCGTTAGAAGTTTCTTGAACCTTTGAAGTTGAATCTTAGTTCAAAGTAAGTCAGTATTGTTTATTTTTCCTGTCCTTTTGAAAGTGGTTTCATGTCAATAATTGTGGTTTTTGTTGTTGTTGTGGTTTATTTTATTTTATTTCATTTTTTAAGTGAAAACAACCTAGATGGATCAGTTACAAATCAGAGGAAAGCTTTTTCTTCTTAATTGCTATCAGCCATGGTTCAGGCTGATACTCCCAGCTCTCTTGCAGACTGCTCAGAAAGCTTCTTAAGCAGCAATCCACAGCTGCACTGCTTTAAACCCAGGGCTGAACATGAACAATTAGGTATTCCATTCTCCAAAAGCCTGGAGAAACAAGACTGCTAATGAGACAAAAATGACAAGGGAAACAGCAAAATGTGCTACTGGGAAATTAATAATGAAGATTTATATTACAGGAGTGATCAAAAAGCCTCAGGTAAAAAGAACAGATTTGAGTCTATGTAATGATTAAATTGTTTCTAGGGAAGCACTGATACATCAATAACTACCCAGATCAGACAGACCAGGTGAGCTGGCCAGGCCTACCGCTTCAGTGGCTCTGATGGGATTGACTGGTCCCTAAATTGGATAAACTGATGCTAATAATGGATTTTCATGCCAAGATAGGAAGGAAGGAACTGCAGGACTACTCATTGTTATTTAAAAAAAAAAAAAAAGGTAAAAAATCTCACACACATACACACAAGCGCATACACACACACACACACACAAAGTAAAAATCTTCAGAAACTGAAAACCTGACATAAAACAAGATCGAGAAAGATCAGTAAATCTGTCCAGTTCCCTTGGCAACATCAGCCTCTTCTCCACTGGCCATATACTTCTCTCATCTCCCCAATTAACAGTTTGGCCCTTGGCTGTCATCTCCTGCCAGCAGAGTAGCACAGATTTGATGTCTTTAGCATGGTCATAATGGACGTATTCAGTCTAATAACAAAGGGTGACCTAACAGGCAAGTAGCAGAATATTTGTAGATGTGGAGGATTGGGTTGGTCAGAGATGCTGCTAAAGCCTAGATTTGCGTGGGAAAATGAAATCCATAAAGCTGAACAGTATATCATGAAAGAAACACAAAAGACAGAAATCCAAAGCTAAAGAGAAAGAGACGTGCAGTGTCAGGTTAAAACAAAAGCTTTGCAGTGAAACAGATGTTAGGTAGGACAAGAGGAAATAACAAAATTAAAACTACAAAAATTGTTAAAATGAAAATTCTGAAAAAGAATAGGAAGGACTACTAGATTAAGAAGTACTCATGCTTTATTTTTAATGTTCATTTGATGACGTGTCCCTGAAAGGTTTCAAGAAGTGTAGGTGTCTTTTTTCTTTCAGAATCAAAGAGTCTGAAAAATGTGACCTTGCTTGTGAGTCCGCAGCATCTCTGTGGCCTAGATGAAAAAGATCACTGAGCTGAAAGTGCATTTCTAGTTATGCCCTGCTGTGCCCAATAACATTCTACCAGCCTTCTCTCAATACTGACCGTGTGTAACAACCCTTCAAATTACTCATCTTCTACCTGTGGTGAGGTAACTTCTTCAGAGCATTTGAAAGCCAGGCCAGAAAATGAGAAGCAGGCTGAGTCAGTCTTTCATCCAAACCTTGTGTCATCACCCAGGCAGGGGTGAGTGCTGACTACAGAATGCATCTCATTTGAACATGAAAACTTTTCCAACTCAGGAGACTCAAATTAGTGTCCTAATAAGAAATTAGGTGTTTTTGTTTTTGTTCTTGTTTGTTTGTTTTTCAAAGGTGTCAAGCAATGAGAAAGTAGTAAAGAGTCATGTCTCTGACAATCTCAACTGTGGTATTTATTTCGTGAAGCGATGATGTCCACTTGTTTGAGTCATGATTACATTGCCTTAGTCTATCAAATAGTTAACTCTGTTTTCAGTGTGAGTATTTTAAAAGTAAGAAGAAAAAGATATGCAATCTTGCTATGTCATGACCTTTTCAAAATGAGAAAGAATGTGACTCTGGGCTCCAATAGGTGTATCATGTCAATGATTTGCATAGTAAGGGTGAATGAAGGAATTTAAAAGCAGAAAAAAATGGCTATGCATGAAATTATTTTGAATGTCCTAGGAAAGCAGACAGAACACAAAGAATGCATCCTTCTTATTTTCCTTTCCTTCTTACTTCCCTTTGCTGATTCAAACTTTTGGATTATAAGTGACCGTGTTAGACTAAGTCACATATCAGGCACTGTTATTTCACATGGAAAATGTATCGCATAAAAATGACAGTGAACACAAAATTGATGATAAACATTAATGTGTTTTAGTATAATATTATATTAACTTTTTGGAAAGTTATTCATAGGAAAAGTTACCTGTGTTAGTGAGATTGCTAAGAAGCTTAGCAGATGCAAAGAAAGTGAGCAAACAACCTTTCGATCATAGCAGATACTTCATTATCCTTAAGCTGCAATTTGTTATTGGAGGTGCACGTGAGAACTGGAAAACTGCATTTTCCTTGACACTAATTTACATAGAATTTTAAATTTGATTTTTCATGCAATGCCAAATGCCTTTGTGTGTACTAGGCTACTTGTTATTTTGACAGATGCTAACACAATCCAGCAAACTACATGTTCCCTAAGATACCTGAGAAATTTTGAATGACCAACACAGGAGAAGAATACAAAGAGAAGATAACAAGCTTTGGAAATAGTTTGTAGAGGTTTGGGAAGGACCTAAAAACAATGAGAATGTAGCAACAATCACCTTATATATCTTAATTAAAGTTGATGCAGGTATGTAGTATTGAAGAGACTTAATTTAAACTACTTTGTCCAACAAAGTTCTCACTGACTTAAAAACTTCGTTTAAAACAATGCATCTTTCAATGATTGAAGTGGAGAGCATATGAGAAGAGACAATCCAAATAGCTTATGCTAGCACACTAACTACTCTATTATACTGGGATATTTGCATCTATCTTAGAGTTTTATCTGTAAAGAATTACTGACAATTCATCAAGGAGAGAGTGAATTGAGTCACTTAGGTCTGCTATGCATTAGAAATGGAATACGGCTCAGTAACCTATGTTCAGCCCTAGAAAGGTCTATCAGACACCCAGTCCTCACATAACTTCCAAAAAATCTGAGTAAAATAAAATATTTTTTATTATTTTTTGTGTGTAGGTCAAATAAAATCAAGTTCATAAATCCATCGACTGTGCCACGCCTTTACTATTTAATCATCTGAAACTCATGTATATTCACAGGATGTTTAAAGATACCAAGATGAGCACTGCAGCATATCCTTAAAATATGAAAGCAGATAAATATATCCTTCAGGTATACAACCAATAACAGGAACACAACCCTACAGCAGAGGTGTTAAATAGCCTTCTCAACTGAGCAGATTTTCAGCCCACTTGAATACTGCTCTCCAGCTCTTGCCTAATCTTAAATTATTGCAGTCATTAACATATAATCATTTAGTTGTACCATGCTGTGTTTCCCTGTAACTGAAGAACAAGACAGCTACTCTGCAAACATAAATTATTAGTATGTTAGTTCACTGATCAATTAGTAACATCTGCTTGGTTTGAATCAAACTGAATCCAGGCAAATATTAGTAATTAAAGGTAAGATTCATAGCACTGTCTAAAATGCAACTAATAAATACTTAACCTTGGGGTCTCTCCTCAGCTCAGACCTCTACTAATTAATCTGTGCATGTGCATGTGCATGCCAAACCTCACCAGGTTCTCCTTCTTCACTTCTAATATTTGTTGAGCAGGTTTATGACACTGGCCATACTGGTGTTTTATCAGAAGCTTTAGCTTCATGTTCTGGGGATGGATAATGTTACTTTTTATATTTGGAGTGTTTTTTTGCAAAGACATTTTTATTACCAGTGAGACCAAGAAATCAATTATTTTCCACACGCACAGTTTTATCAATCTTTTTGATCACCAATTGGTGGTGAGAATTTTAATTTAATAGTAAGAATTAAGGGACGTTCACGTTTGAAGTGATTACTTCAAATATATTTTTTTTTGCTCTAGCACTTGGAATAGCAGACATACTATTTTGTAGTGTGAGATTCAAATCTATCTACAACTTGCAAGACTTTGAGAAGGCAAGAATGTCAATATTCCTAATCACTTCTAACTCAGACATGAATAGTTATTGGCTATCATAATTTCTATCTTCAACCTCTTAATCCAGTTAAAATTTTCATAAGATGTTAGAATGTATTGCATGGAAAATAATTTACATGAACAGTCCCATTGATTTCAAACATTCAGTACTCTCCTGTACAGTTCAATTTTAATCTAAAATGTGCCCATACTGAATGACATATACACCATTTTTTCCCCACTGATTTTCAATAGCATTTCAGGAGGATCACTGGAAACAGAGAACTAGATTGTATCAAAGTTATCAGCAAAGAATACAAAGGGCTCTTCTTCTACTTAATGTTCCCAACTATGATACAAATAGGTGTAGTCATGTCATATAGCATTTTATTCATAAGGCCAAACTCTACTAATCTTTGTGTTTTGACTTTGGTAGGGTCAGCATAGGTATATCTCAAAGCACAATTTATACTATAATATTTACAGCTGAGTTTTCTCCTCCATTTAATATAATTAGACTTAGTATTGCAATATCTCTATATCAGCAGAATGTCACTGAGAGCCACATCCTCCTGCCTTTGTATACAGTATTGATGCATTGATGCTGTTTTCAGTTTAAGATGCAATTAACAACAATTGCAAATATCAAGGCTTGAAATGAGACTTGAAGCCATGAACCAGTGATTCTTTTCAGGCTGGGCATGAAATTCATAAACTTCAATAAACTTCCTTTGTAAAATTGTTCTGAGGTATTATTGCTGAGGAAAAATAAAATCCATTATTTAATACGCATTGCCATTGTAGCACTGGCATCTGAAATTCAGTTTTTTGAACAGTAGTAAACCAGTAATGTCTGAATTAAATTTAACATTTCCTTCTTTTTTCTTTCTTCTACATCTTTTATCCCCAGAGAACACTTGACAAATGTTGGCTTCTTTCAGCTCCCATTACTGTTTAATAAGAATTTTATAACAGTGTTCAGTATTGAAGATGGTTCAAAAACAAAAATGCATGTTCAGAGATGCATTTTAATAAATGCAAAATGTAAGAATTTTATAAGGTAATGCATGTCCCATGCAGCATACCATCTAAGCAACTGCTTGTTCCATGACTAAAGGAACATACTTCCTGAAACTCCTGGGGTAAAAGTTCTAAAATATAAAATGTGATTCAGGAGTTAAGACAACTTCTGTAACCTCTCCTCTCCTCTCCTCTCCTCTCCTCTCCTCTCCTCTCCTCTCCGTCTCTCCCCACTCTTTCCTCTACTTTATTTAATTTGAATCTCTTGACAATTCAGCAAGGCAGAAGTAATAAGGGAAAGGATGCCCTTTTTTAGTCTGAGAAAGATTTCATGAAATAACTTTATCTTTGTGAACTGGGAAAATACAATACTGCAGAGAACAAGAAACTGAATGCAGACTAACAGTAAAGTAGGATTAATAATATAGATACCAGTACAGTTGGAATATTATAATAAATTAATTCAAGATTCGTCATTTCAACACCAACATTCAGAAAAGGCTATTAGAAGTCTTGCATGAATGGGAGAATGCCAGAGGCTGCTCCCTGATGTGAAATCTTACAGCTGCTAGGGAAATACAAAGGTCTTATATGGTTCTGATGCATGGAGGAATTAGGTAGAAATCCTATAATATAGGCATGTACCATTGTAAGAAATAAAATTATCACGATAATTATCATGTTACAATACTAACTTGAATGTAGGTAGCTATAAACCAGTTCTGAATCAAATATATAGCAAACTTTCACTGATGATTTAGAAGGTGCTGTATAATATACATCATTTCTACACACAAATGTTGAAATTGAAATGGATCTAAACTATTTTGGAAGTTAGGATTATAGAAAAAATAGTCTTTTAAATTGGACCGGGTGTCTGAAGTCTATAAGGAGATTTGTAGAATCTCCTTATAGAGAATAGATATCCATAGAATGGATTGAATAGACCTCAAGGAACATCTAGTTCCAACCTTCATGCCACAAGCAGGTTGCCACTCACTACATCAGTTTGATTCAATAAAGACAAAAAAGAAACAAGTTCATATATGGGAGAGTAATCAAGTTCAAGAAAATAAATAAGGATCACTGAGGAGCATGTTAAGATTAAAGTAAATATAAATTATCCACAATTTAAGTTTATGGGTTCATTCTAAGTTAATATCAAAAAAAAAAAAAAAAAAAAAAAAAGGGAATTATTGTGTCAGGTTGCATTGATAGGCAGCCTTGATAGTAAATCCTGTCTAGTATTGCTTCTCTGTACTTGAAATAACACCCACATTGTGGGATGCTTAATTTAAAAAGAATAGAAATCTGCAGAAAACAAAAAAAAAGAGAACAACAGGTTCCTAAGGTATTTAAAAACACGATCCATGGAGTTGGAACAAATCAGTGAGAGAATATGAATACCCTACAGCATAAAATGAAAAAAAAATCCACAATACTAGTGGTACAATTTACAAGGAGGAAACCTTATGTCACAAGGCATTATTATTTATCAGAAAAGTATATGCATTCTATCACGGGAGAATGTGATTGTTAGACAATATTAATAATTATTTCTGGCAGAAGAATCAACTGCAAGGAAGCTGACTGAAGTAAACTAATTTGAAATAATCACAGCTAGACTGAGGCTGTGTAGGAATATTGGCATCAGCTCTACTATGACTCAGGAAGATGACCTACTACAGATGACTCACTTGAAGTGTTTTCCAAATTGTGTAATTCACAAAAACTCATTCCAGAGTCCTTGCTCAAGTCGTTCAGTATTGGAACTAAGTAATATTCAGATACCTTACTTGAAAATATCACAAATATAGATATCTTTAAAGACCAAGCCAATATACATAAAGGACTTCATAAGCAAACGGTAATGGTAAAAAATCATGTGTTTTCTATCCTATTCCCTAATAACCAGATTTTCCCTTCTAATGTAACGCAACATCTGTTCCTAATTCTAAAACAGAACAGACTATTGTGGAATCATAGCAGATGTACCATTCTGGTTCAGATTATATCTAACATGATTTATTAAATTTGTAGAGTGGCATCTGTGGCACTATTAACTAGGAAATAGTAGTAATTAGAAACAAGAGTTGCACCCAAATGAGTCTGATCTTAGCACAAATAGAATATCCTAATAAGGGATTGGAAAGGTGTGATAGTCCAAAGGCATTTAGGAAGTTTATAGCAAATCAAGGTGTAAGACACATTTCTTAAATATTGATCAATTATTTTATTCTTAAGACTGTACAAAATGAAAAATTTGTTTGGTGCTTTCCCATCAAAAGAGGAATCATGAAGAACTGACAGGGTCCCATATATTTGAGAGACTACTTATAAATGGTTGTTGACTCTTTCTACTCATTAGGCTATAATTTTAGAGAGTATAGCAATAGAATTGTATGGATAGGGTTAGTATAAGAATAAATCTTAAGCTCAGACATAATTCTGCTGTCTTTATCCGGAACACAGGTGGTCCAATTCTGTTTTAACAGTCATAGAAGTATCAAAACTCTCCAGTTTTGAGTTTGAACGTTCATAGAAGATCTGCTTCTGGACATACACAGAATCCTAACTTTTACAGAACTGAATAGCTCTGCAATTGTTTTGTACTCAACTAAGAGCTACCTTATATTTATTTGTGTCGATAGCCAAAGCTATCCTCAGGACCTGGTTCATTTCAAAATAGACAGATTTTGTCTCTTTTACTTCAAAACATTATTGGAAGAGTATTCATCTCTTCCACTGCATTAAAATGTTCAGTATTATTAAAAACACATATAATTATAACTGAATATTAATTATGTTTCACCTAGAGGAGTTCTCTGTGTATCAGAGAGCCTTTTTCTACATGCCATCTTAAGGCTGAAAAAGAAATCAAAATGGAAGGCATCTGTCATGAAACTAGACAGAGAGAACTGGTGTTTAGGAGTATGATTTAGTATGTAGATATCTGAACATTCAGCTAAGAGGGGAGAAATATTTGTTTGCTGCTTTCTGGAATCCTTTTACATTATTGAGACTGAAATTTTTTGGGAAGAAAACATGAATGACCATTCAAAGAAAGGTGAGAACTCTTCTCCATCACTTCAGTGATTTAATAGGCTTTGAAGTTTATCCACTTATCAGCTCTTTTTCTAGGATATACTGAAACTTTTCCAGCTGTGGAGCCAAAGCTTAGCAAGTCAATTGTTAGGACAGTATTATAAGCTTGCATGATAAATAAGCATTCAGTAGTGCTTGCCATTGTCCTGGCTGTTAACAAAATCTTTTGGCACTCTCACTGAATTTCAGGAGGAGACTGGCTTGACCCTGGACATTAAACAGTTTTTGCTATCTTTTCAAAAGGGTCATCAACAGATGAAAGCATCTACCAAAAATAAGATTGTCACATATAAGCACCTATTATGGTGCTTTCAATTTTTTTGAGGAAGTTAGTTAGATATCTGAATATTAAAAAGACTGTCCTAACAATAAAATTTGTAGATAGAAATATAAATATCCTAATAAAAAATAATGATGGAATTTATGAATTTACAAAAAATTATTTGAATATATTTTTTAAATGCTCCCTTCCACTAAATGTTTCAACCAGCTAACTAAAAGGAGTAACAAAGAAAAATATTTCAAGCTAAAGCTACTCATTAACTTTAGTGTCAGACTGACAAGCAAAGTGAGGTTTATTTGGGTGAAAGAGTCAAGATGCAAAAAGAAGGGAATTTGAATGTCAAAGATATTCCATAGAAAAAAAGAGCAATTTTATTTTTTTTCAAAATAATGGTTTCTCTAAGATAGCACAAAAGTCATCCTTTCTTTTTTCAGTGAGTGTTTTTATAGTTTTTAATAAAGACAGCTTTTGAGTTGTCACCCTTGTGAATGTCAACTCTGTCACTGAAATTGAGTTGATAACACCATGATTGTACTATTTAAATATCTGCTCAAGTCCTCGTGTTTCATTATTTTTACTGAATTATATGTTTATAGAGACAAAGTCATCTTTCAAATCTAATTTCCTGATGAACTAATAGGTAACTAAGGACTCCTATGACTACATCTAAATTTTTTTTGACACCTAATCATTCTTAATGGAAATTATCCTCAAAACTGCCTTGTGGCTAGGAAAACAATATCCTGAACATGGGGATCATGCAAACCAGGTAACTTACCTAATGTTACATAGGAAGCCAAAGAATCCTTGAAAAAAAGTTCATTTAATCCAATACCCTTCCTACAAATTGTACTTGGAAAATTTTGGCAATGTTCCTTTCAACATACCATACAAAATGGAATTTAAATTTCAGCTGTTAATTACACCCTAGCTATCAACTTGTTCTAACTTTTAACTGACCATATCTTTGCCTACAAATGTTTCTTCTTTTAAAGTATTTGTTAGTCATTATGTTTCTCTTTTCAGACATTTCAGTTTAGAGAGTTACTGTTATATCCCAGAAATCCACTCACCTGATGTACTGGAAATTAATTACAAAATCAGAAGATGTTTGCTTAGATGGTTATATTCTTCAAATTTCATAATACCATAGAATTTGTTAGAGTCAAGACTTTCAAGCTGCTCAAAGCAAGATGCTGTTTTAAGTATTGCATTATATTGGTCTTTAATCTGGTGATTCTATCAGTGTTCTGTATATATGAAAGTATGGCCATGACATTAAACTATATGCATAGAAATATTTGATGAGGAATGTATAGAGTACCCCATTGATTCTTTGTAGTAAAGTGATAAGTACTTATTTACTTGTTAGTAAAAAAAGAGAGCAGCATTATTACTGTAATAAAGCTAATATGCCATGAGGTAGATATGCAGTGACAAGCTTTCTAATGATGAGAATACCTGCATCTAGCAAACATTAAGACCAGGTCTGTTGCCGAAAAAATCAGTAGCATATGTATAAAAATAAAAATACTAAAAATAGTAGGTTTTAGTTACTGGCATCAAACCAATTAGCTTTTTGAACTACTTCTTAGCATGTAGTATTTTCTTTGCCAATGGCATTTAAAATATATTTACTAGTCATTGGCATAGGTTTGATGCCAAAAATCACCTGATGTCTTTTTTTTTTTTTCCCCTCTGAAATCTGTCAGCATGAAATCTACATGTCACATGAATAATCAGAAAACCAAGCCATGGCTGACTGCCTCATTCTGAGAAGGGACATTTACAAACACGTCACGGTAAAGTAAGCCAATCCAAAGTATTATAGCTTTTCTCCCAATCCAACTAATCCATCATTTTTTCAGGCCTATTACATTCTTATATTCTGATAAGAGGTCAATAGAATGTTGTGCAGAAAGATGTATGTGCTCAGAATGATGTCTTGTTTGGAGATGAACTGAACCACATTTCAGGGGCACAAGATCTAGTCCCAAGTTTGTTTTCCACAAACACTCTAGCCTTCTCAACTCACTACAAAGCACTTGGTTCAGCTTACTATCCATTTAGAGTAGTTTTCTTTTGCTAAGGACACCAACAAGGTCTGTCAGAGTACAACATGTTCTCATCTTGCTTTCAGGTACTACCTGGCATAGATTCTTCCTTTTGCTTTGACAGAGAAAAATGAACAGAAAGCCAAAAACCGTTGCTCTCAGTTGTGAAATATTTTACTTCTGAGAGATAAAGTCCTTTCACTAGTCTAAACTGAATTAACAAGCCTGAAGATCTCAAATCTCAAGAGCTATGATGAGGTGAGCATAACCTGTTGTCTTTGCTGTTGTCTTTTCACTTCTCCACTCCTTAAATGAAACAAAAAGAACACAAGAACAAGTGTATTTATTTGTGACAAAAACAAGAACATGGCTTTGAAATGGAATTACTAAAATTTGCTTTGTAAAATCTCATGAATCTTCTGGTAACTAATGGATACTATTATCTTTTCAGTTGCTGTTTCTATTCTGTGCTGGCACACTTTTAATCTGAAATGACTGCTGTAGAAAGGAATCGTAATTAGTGGACATGAAATGAAGTGCTCCATCTTTGAATAATTGTATACCACAAGCAATTGTAAATTACACATAAGTACATGTTCAGCTTGATAGAAAGATGATCAGAAGAGAAATATTTAATGGTGTATTTTATTGGAGCAATAAGTACCAAGGTGCCAGACACGTCCTGGGAATAGATAACTCTCTAAGGAAATGCTTTCATAGTTCTAGTGAGGAGCTACGAGATATGGTTTAGTAGCTTGTGGTAGTAATGATGATGGGAGGATGGTTGGACTGGATGATCTTGTAGGTCCTTTCCAACCTTGTGATTCTATAATTCTATGATTCTATGATTAAGTTAGAATTAAGGACCAGTGAAGAGAGAAGTTAAGTATCACTTATGACATCAAGGAAAGTTCTTCATAAGTCTGTAGACACAGTAGGAAACCTTATCTGAGATTTTTCTCTTTACTCCAGTCAGTGCCACAATTACACACTCGTTAGGGGGATCCTGGCTTCTGACAGCCGTGTAAGTGGCTGCAGCATTTTAAGGATGCAAGTAAAATACATAAATCACCTGGTTACTTACATGGTAGAGTGACTTGGGTTGGGAGGGACCTTAAAGATCAACTCATCCTGACCCTCTGCTGTAGATGGCATAGCTAACCATTACATCAGGCTGCCCATCCCCATCCCCATTCAACCTGCTCTTGAAAGGACATTAACTTAATCCAATTTTTTCGTGAATTAAAACACCTCAGGGAGATTTGCCTCAGTTTTAAACACAACAGCACTAATGGGACACCAATGTCTTGGCTACTGCCAAGTGACAGGGCCAAGTTGAGCCACTCAGCAGGGAAAAGACACTGCCAAGGTGGCACAGCAGAAGGGGAGGGGCAAAGCCAAGAGCTGCATTAGACCCAGGGTTGTTGCACGCCACATAACAGCATGTGGAGCACTATGGGTAATTGGGGAAGGGAGTGTGGTGCTGCTCAGGCTTGCAGAATGTTGGTCGGTGTGTGGTGAGACCTTACATTGCTGGTGGGGTTTTGTATTATTGCTATGTGTCAGTCAGTAAGTAATTGCATTGCAGCTAGATATATTGCTATCATTGTAGTTTTGTTTCCATTTTCCTTTTCTGTCTCAGTAAAGAATTTTTATCTCAATTCATTAGTTCTTTTTCATTTTCAGTTCTCTCTTTCGTCTCACCTGGGGAGAGTGAGCAAACAGCTGTATGGTATTGAGCTGCCTGTGAACAGCAAGGCTCTCAGGCTTCTTAGAGTGGATAGGACCATAGCTGTGATTCATTATATTACTTTCACCAGGTTTGTAACTTGCCCACTGGTTGAGAGTGTGAATAATATACATTCTGTTTAAATATTACTGGGAAATGTTACTAGTTTGTCTAAGTTAAGAAAGAGAAAACTGAAGACTCTGGATTTGTCCTCCTCAAGCTGCAGTTTTTCTCTTATTCTTTCAAACTAAAATGATTTAAGTACAGAGAACATGGGACGGGGTTGTGAATGAATGCATCGCTAACTGAAATAATTCAGTAGTAACAACCTGACAGTCCAGGGTAGGCAGTAGGAACCCCGTGGACTGCTAAAAACTAGTATTTCCAGGTGGTCTTACAGTCACTTGAAGAAGTAGAAACAGAAATGTCATTGGAGGTATGGGAATTGAAAAGAGTAAGAGAATGTGATGAAGAAAGACCAATCAGAGGAATCCCTGTGTACTTCTGAATATCTATGTGGAATGTGAACAGTTTATGCTATTTGAGAGCAAATTCACTTGAAAGAGTTCTCCAAAGTGTGTGCCTGGTACTCAGTCTACATAAAATCCCTGCTGGAATTCACTCTGATAAAGTACCCAAAGTAACATGACAATACTGTCAGATCTTATTATTCATAGATCATTTGTAGATAGTTTATTTGGTTTGTGAAACATGGCCAAAAATAATAATAATAATAATAATGGCAGAGTTTATTTGCTCAGGCATATAACTGTACAATTGTGCATCCACCACATCCTGATCTCAGCTGGTTCCATACAGCAGTCCCACAGGGCTGCGTACAAATTAATCAGCCTTAGTATTTGTGGAAGTGGAGCAGTGGCGCTGAGATATCTGTGCTGACTTTAGATAGTCTGTATGGGTTGGGAAATAATAAATACTTATATTGTTCTTACATTTTCCAGAGTACCCTGATCATAAATAATAGAAAGCTGATTATGGTCCAGTCATGAGTGCTAGTCAACCCTGAAGTAGAAGAGATCTCAAAAGCTATTCAAAAAACAGGATAAGCATTTGAATTTTCAGACTTGTGCACAGCTGCAGCTAGCTGCTGGAAGGAGTTAATTAAAGCCAATGCTGGTATATGGATCCCTCTAACCCTATCACAGTTTGCCAGTACTTCCATTTCTGGCATTACTAAAAAAAAAGACAAGAAAAAGAAAAAAAAAAAAAAAAAAAAAAAAAAAAGAGACAGATGGGACAAGAGGGAAAAGGTGATTTAACTATGAGATGTGAAGAAAAATCTTGTTCCCTTAATGGATCTCAAGGGATATTTGTCACTTCTGTCTGGATGTGGGAGTTTCTGGGGTAAATTCATCATGAAACAGGGAAAGTCTCAGCTCAGAAAAATGTAATTTTCCACTAAAGGATAGTCTGAGTTCTTTGTTTTAGTGGTAGCTACTTTGACTTTCACTAAAGTAGCACAGAATTGTAGAATACTTCAAGTTGGAAGGGATCGATAAGGATCAAGTCCAACTCTTAGCACTACACAGGACCATCCAACAAATAAGAATCTCAGCATCAACTTGACTGTCTATATCCTCCATATTTCATCTGAAATATAGTCTGAATTTTCCTATGTGATTGTTCCTGAAAAGAGGAGAGTCTTAATCTACTGAGGAAATGGTTTAATAATTCCAGTAAGTTATATAGTACAATACTAGTATGAGAGAAAAAGCCAGGCCCTGTGAGCATATGCCTTGTTGTTCTAAGAAGTACTTTGTCTTTAAGCATTCACAGGCTCCCCAGAAATGCTGTATCATTAAAAAAAGAAATCTGCTGCTATAAAAAGCCTTATTCTGGGTTTTATCATGCATTACTTCTCCCCATATGCTAAGCTAGAAAAAAGTGTGGAACGATTAGCGTATAGTAACTTGCATAAAAGAATTTACTACTAAGCCCTTCTTTGATTTCCTTGAAAATATTTGCATTTTTAACCAGTTCCTGAAGCAAAAAGAGTACCACTCAAAAATTCAACATTAAAAACAAAACAAAGTAGTTACTCTTACTATATATGATTTGCAAAGCATGGTATTGATTCTTTAAAACCCACAGCCAGCAGAATCAATAATTTACCTCTGAAAAGGAAACATATAATTAAGCCAGCAAATCAGAATATTCTGCTACTGCTGTGCTACCATTTCAACCTGCTTTGCAAAGATTGTCTGTCTCTTGGGGTTAGTTATGCATTAAAAAGCTTAAAAACATTCTCCTTTGAAAATAAAGAAAAAAGTAAGATAAACTGTTAAAATTTTCTACAGGAATAATACATCAAGTATTTTCATTGGATTTTTTGAAAAAAAAAAACCGTAAAATTTTCCATCTCTTCCTTATGACAAGCTGAAATGAAAATTTTCTTTTTTAAGGGGGAAAAAACACACACACACACAAAATCCTATTTGTTTCTTATTTCTTTGAAGAAAACATGGAGTAAGGGAATCAAATGATATTAGAATTCCCATATAAGGTAATAGAAGACATTTCTGATTAACTCAATTTTGACAGAACATTTTCCAATCATCTCTATTTATGTGGAAGATTAGCTCATTTCATTGCTATTGTTCTGTGCAATCCTCCATGGAAATCCAAACAGAGACATGGAGAGTTAATGTTATTGGGATCAGTAAGTAGCTGCCAAGGTGATTTTCTCACTTATTAAAGCAAAATGTAGTCTATAATTGGCACTCTGTTTTCTGCATAAGGGCTATACAGATGTGTCACAGAATACTGTAGGTTCTTGCAAAGAAAACGTTTAAGCCACTTTAAGTTTATCTTTAAAATGAAAGCTTTCTGGTAGAGTGGATATTCAATCAAAGCTAATTTTTTTTACGTCCCATGCTTAAGGTGTTCTCCTATTTTTTTCGCCTTTCAAATTTTCTATCCAAAGCATTTTATTGGAAAAATATGAACTTAATGTTTAAGCAGCAGTTCCTGGATACGCAAAGGAAAGAAATATATCTTCAATGCTTGAATTCACGAACACTATAGATGCACATACCTCTGTGCTCCTTTTGTACTACAGCACAAAATAGATCCAAGCCCTCTTTCCCTCTGTCACTGTCAAACTGACTGTGGCTGTACCAATCTCTTCAGCCATCTCTAAACATTTGTTCAATATTCTGAATGATTAAAATAAAGTGTGCCATTACCTGCTTGATAATATCCTCTGAATTCCACTTTTCTATGCATGGTAGGAGAAAACTAAAATATTTGGAGTGATGCAGACATGAACGCAGGCCACTAATACACTAAGCAGAATACTAAGATATAAAACTATTGGCTCTCTTCTTTAACTTGCCTTGACATTTACAGCACACGTTGCCCGTAAATAGGAAAATAATTGAATATTCCCGGTTAGTGGACTAATGCTTTTTCATGAATATGTATTAGTCATATTGCCTATTCTTTGTAGTCTCCATAGCTTTCATTGAATGTCTTTTGCTTGCAGGTGACCGAGAAGTCATATTTTCCTACATCCCATTAGGAATCTATAAACCATTTGCTGGAAGAGTCTTCTTCAACACCGATATGCCAATATACTGCCAGTGGTAGTGCTGGGAGCAGGCGTCTCAAATGAAGGTACAATAAGATTTCCGGTAGAGAGGAATTATGGAAGAACCACCTTGATTCTGTGATTCCTTGATTGGTAAAAAAAAGAATATGAGGAAAGACACAGGGATGCTGCAGTGCTGAATTACAGGTATCGGCGGGAAAACTAGCAATATACAGACCAATTATATTTTCTTTTTCATTAGATAGAGTGATTTTTCCTCATCTCTAGATCTCAAAAAATTAAGTATCTGCATTAAAGCTATGCTTTATGTACAGCTGTTAAACATGTAAGTTAAACAAGGCAGGAAAGCACTTCCAGAGAGAGCGTCAACTGAGCTGTTTTAGATACTTCACCACTACACACCATCACCTTTAGAAGGAATTTGGAGTTGCAGAATTACATTTAAATTTACATTACTTACATTTACCTGCTTCTTATTGCCATATGTCTTAGGAAACATGCCTTGCCCAGAATTGGTGGAATTACAGTAGCTCATAGTCCAATGCCACCAGTGTTAAAGATGTCTTCCTCTAGGCACACCTCATAGTCTATAGCACACCAAAGACTGCCATCTGAATACAAATTGGGTTCATAAAGTTGATTTTGTAGCCAATACATTGACTCATTTTTCATTGTGCACAGGAATAATTCCTTTTCTTTTCTTTCTGACCATGACAGCTTACATTTCATTTGCAGTTCCAAGTCAGACTGTTGGGGAGTCTATAGAATGGAGAAGCAGTTTTGGATATAATTTTCCCATCTGCAGTATCTATCTGCAAAGTAGACTGCAATGCTGGCTTGAAGCTGACCCAGTTGGAGAGTATCTGGGAGAAAAATGGAGATAAATCAAGGGCTTCAGGTCACACAGAAAAGCAGTTTTCTTTCCCACATGGAGAGAGATTTGGAACAGCTGTGGAGGCTGCTGTGGCAGCACTATGTAGAGGAGGTAGCCACGGAGGCCTGAGCAGAAGCACTCCTGATATTCTGCCTGAAAACACACCATTTCTATCTGCCACAGAGGTGGGTAGGATTTATATTTGACAGATTGCATGCTGATTTCAAACTAGCTGTAAATGTAAGATATTTGATCTGGAGTGCTTCCCTCATTGTCCAGCCTTTATATAGTTCAGACATTGGTAGTATTGAATCTTTTTCATTCTTCTTTTCTTCATATATCATAAACATCTCTGGGAACGTAATTACTTTGCTCCTCCTTCTCACTAGAAAAGATCAAACTTTTCAAGATTTATGTATGTGATTTGAGTCACTTTGGGACATCCATTTTTGGCTGAACTCCTGTAAAACTCTAAGTGAATTAGTTTCATCCTTAGCCTTGTTACTTCTTGCTTCTAACACTTAGCCTAACTTAGAAAAACACTGTGGTTCAGGAGCATGTCCAAAGAAGGGTAATGAAGCGGCAAAGGGTCTGGTAAAAAAGTCTTATGAGGAGTGGCTGAGGGAACTGGGATTGTTTAGTGTGGAAGGGGGCTCAGAGGATACCTTATCAGTCTCTACAACTACTTGAAAGGAGGTTGTACCAAGGTAGGGGTCAGCCTCTTTCCCTGGGCACAGTGATAGAATGAGAGATTAATATTGCACCAGAGGAGGTTCAGGTTGGGTATTAGGGAAATTTTTTTCTCAGAAACGATGGTGAGGTATTGGAAGAGGCTGCTCAGGGAGGTGGTGGAGTCACTGTCACAGAAGTTTTCAAGAAAATGGTAGATGTGGCACTGATGGACGTGGTTTACTGGGCATGGTGGTGACAACTTGACAGTTGGACTAGATGATCTCAGAGGTCTTTTCCAACATTAATGATTCTGTGATTCTAAGAGTGGGGTGACTATCAAAAGTATGTGCTAGGGTATGTTCTGAATCCAGAGCTAGATTTTCTTAAATCCAAGGAGCAGCTGCATTTTGGATTGTGATTTGAGTCACTGTTAACATTGGAGAACTATAAGGTATAGTGGAGATAAAATGCTGTTGTTTTGTTTTGGTATAAACTCCTTTGCAGTATTTGAGAAAATAGAGCTAACCTCTGTGAGTTTATCTCCTAATAGAACAAGAGCACTTGTTTTCACTGACATGGCATCCTGGGATAGCTAGCACTACTGAGAAGCCCTCAGGTAGAAATCCACAGCTCTTTCAACAATGGAGACAAACTTGGAATCCGGTAAATGAGCATGTTATCCAGTCAGGACTTTAAGAGGAATTCACAACACTCCTTGTGACTAGTGTAGCGTCAGAAGAGCTTCCTCACTGTCATTTTGCATCAGTGTGGGTGGCTGCAGAGAACCAACATGTGCCTTTTGTATACTGCATCAGCCTGTTGATCAACAACGTTCCCAGCAAAACTCTTCACGGAGAAGCTTTAATTGGTACTGTCACAAAATGTGTCTTGCTGCCTTTCTCTTTCAATAAAGGTGTAGAAAGCACTAAAAGCTTCAAAAGCCACATCGTCACAAACTTGATATTGTAAGAAGCTGTAAATGTAAAATAAATCAAACATATTCAAAGCAAAACAGACTATTTCATGTAGTGTTTTAAACTATTGTTTGGGGGCATTAAAAAGACCTGTCTACAGCTGCTATTGCAGGGGAGAAAACCTTGTGTAACTCACCAGCTTGTGGAATTCCTCTCCTATTCTTTAGTGTCTCTATAGGTCAGATAGCTATTTGCTTTCTTGGAGTCTGTTGAGAAGAATGAGAAAAAGCCTCATTTTATTTGAAAAGAATAGTGTGTGCTGAAATGTCAAAAGTAATTTATGTTTAATGACCTGCTGTCTGAATTTGGTTCTTTGTAGAGGAAGTGCCAGAGGAACATGGTATAAGTTATCTTACTGGTGCTCCTGTACTATATTCTGCAAATTCTGGTACAGCTCCTTTTTGTTTTGGTCTCTGAGATTATCTAGCACACAGCCAGACTCAGAAGTGAGGAAAGACATCCATTTGATCACCAGCTACATTAACTTAAGTTTCTTGAACTCCAAGGTAGCTTTATTTACAAATTTTCTGTTTCAGTACTTTTTCAAGTGATTCTACTTTCCATTTCTTTTAATTTTTAATTTGATTTTATTTTTTTGTGGGAAGTGTATAATACTAAGAATTTCAGATTTTTTTTTTTTTTTTTTTCTTTAAAAAAAAAAAAAAAAAAAGGGACACCAATTTTTTATTATTATTGTAAATAATAAAAAAATAAAAATATTTTAATTCAGGCAGCTGTAGTAGCTAAAAAGGAATATTATTTTATAAGGAAAAGCAACTAACTGGGTCATGGTGTTCACTCCTACTCCATAAATTTGCTTGGGAATCTATCTCAATGAGAATGTCCTATCAAGCAGACAGTGCTGTCTGTCAGTAGGGGAAAGTATAATTTGGACTATTCTCTATTCAATTCACACTTACACTTTTTAGCACGCTAGATATAGACTTGATGGCTTAGGGTTCTGAAAGTGAACCTGCCTATGTATTTTTCTGTGTTGCTCATTCAAATCCAGACAACAACCTGCAGCACTCTCACCTCCATGGTGTTCATAGTGACAATCTATGTCGTTTGTGGAGTGGGAGCACTCCAAGACTGCAAAGGGGATTCCGCATTCTACCTCAGTTGAAGTGCATAGAAGGGAACAGTCATTTTTAGAAAGGCTGTTGGTTAATCATAATTTATTTGGGATTCAACCAAGTGTAACCAAGCTTACTGTGGCATATCTGTGACATAGTGGTGAACTAGGTTTTAACAAAGAAGTTTCTCTAACTTGATTCCTTGTGATAGTTGAATATTAGTATAGGTACAAAACAGTAAGTCAGAAGTTGATTATTTCTTGTTTCTAGAAAGATGTAAAACCTTTCTTCCTGTATATATGACATTACAGTGGCCTACTTATCAACTTACTTTCTCATAATTTTGTAGCAAAAAGAGCTGGATGAATGAAAGTGACAGACTGCCTTTGAAACAATTTATTTATATTTGAGAATGCAATTAATAAAAAATGAAAAGAGTGAATTCCCTGACTTTGGTAACAAAAGTGGAATTGTATCTTTTATTATATGCATGATGATTAATGCAGCAAAGAATAAATGTACCGGTGACTTTTGATCTTCATATGCAGATTTACAATCTTATATCTGTAGGAATTACTTCCTGTAGTTAAATGCCCCTGACTAAACAGTGTGGAAACGGACATCCTTTTAATATAAATAGGGCCAAAATTATTTTAATTCACAGTAGCAATATTCTAAATTCTGTTTCTCCTAGAACACAAAATTAGCCTAGATTGTTTAGTTTATTCTTGAGTTGCCTGATCTAATGCAATGTTTTGAAGTTAGAAATTTCCCTATTGTCAATCAAAGAAACTAGATCTCAGCAGTTCATGAAACATCTTTTAACCTGCACTGATTTCAGTGAGCAATGTGCTGAAAATAGTACAGACATAGCTTTTGGAGAAAGGTAATTTCAATGCTATCATTTCTGAATTGGGAAACCAGACTACTGATGCATCCCCAAGGAGTGCACATATGTATCTAATGCTGCAATGTGATATGGGATGTCTTTCTTAGTCAATTTAAATAGGGCTGAATTGTAGTAGGTGAAAGTTCCCCTGGGGTAATAACTTTGCAAGCAAGGGCAATGAATATGGCCATCAGTTCCTGGCAGTGGGAAATGTGGCTAGCAATTCAGCACATTTCATAATAATTAGAGGCATATAAAGTAAACAATTGCTTTGACCTAAATACCTAACTGAAGCATAATACACTTAAAAGGATGACTTGATCTGTCTTGACTAGGCAGAAAGGGAAAAGAATTCTGAACATCCATAATCCTTTTGCTTTGTGATTCCACTAGGGAATTAATCTATTAGCTAAATAATTAAATGCATTGTGTGCCAAATCCTGCACAACTCATGACAACAGATAGGCCAGTATGACATTTATGCTCGTCATTACACTTGTATAATTGTAGCAATAGATGGGTATCTTGGGTTTCCACAGTTGCATGTGTGAGATAGTCTGTGCTGTCATAGGCAGTACAGTGGTAATTGAAAATGATTTCTATTGAAAATGATTTCTATTACTGTAAGCAAGGAAGGAAATAAATCATTAAATAATTAATTTGCCATTAATGCTTGTGAACACAACAAGGTTAGAAAATCATAAGGGAAGATCTGATCTACCTTAGATGCAAGTCTAGGCAAAGTAAGAACTTGCCTTGGGCAGCAGACTGTAGCAGAATGACTGTATCCCACATTGCTTGTGCTGTGTGGGTTCTACTTCTCCTGATGGTGGTGAAAGGAATAAGGATGGAGGGGATTGCTCCACTCCTTACATACAGAGTATCTTCCTTGTGGTAAGTATTGCAGCAGATTGAGCTTTCCATGCCAGATATCCAGGGCTGATACCTTCTCTCTCTGATCTAGTTCTACTCTACAGCTCTACAGCACCTCTTCCCTAGGCAGAAATGACCTGGTGACCTGACCTCTAGACTTAGGGTAGAAATTTCAAATTTTCAACAATTCTGAGAATGACTGAATCTCCTTTGGGAAGTTCCCAGCTACAGTATTGCTACTGGAGTTATGTTCATTCACAGAATGCCCTAAGCTCCTGAAAGTGGTAAATGCAGAATAGCCAAATGATTTTTAAAAGGCAACAGAAACCTTTCAAACACTTCAGTCTAATTTTAAACTAAATACTGAATCACTTATTAAATTTTATATGCAATGCAAAAATTAGCTTGAAACACATCTAAAAATATAATGGGTACTAAGGATTTCAATATTCATCCAAGTTATGTTAGAATAACTAAAATAGTTTAGAAATATCTTAGAATTTCTATTTAGCACTTTGTTGATGAAGCAAGATCTAGTAAGACCTGGAAAAAAGTAGAATTAATCCAGAATGCTCTACTTTCCTTTTCATCTCTTGTAAAGAATGCAAGAAAATACAGTGGAGTAATTCTGGACGCCAATAAAATAATGCTTCATTGTTCTTCATGGAAATCAGTGATGCATAATAATGCATGTCATTATGGCTAGTGAAAACCATAGGAGAAATCATTATTGAATTTTAATGAATGATTTAAATGCTTGGGATTGTCAGAGACATAATTATTGGAGAAAAATTAATTCTGTCATTCTGTAATTACTACTTCAAATATTGTAAGTTTTCACTGAAAGGACAAATTAAAATAATTCCTTTAAAAAAAAAAAAGGACATACTAGGAAACACTTTGTACACTGGCCTTTTGATTTTACTGGTCTGGATGTGATGAAAACAGCATACAAACATGCTCTGAAAATAAATGTTCATCTTATATCTGCATCTCTTCTAACATAATAAGAGCAAGCACTGATGAATTCTGTGTGGGGATGTCTTAGTGTCACTTCTTAATGCTCTGAATCTGTTGTTACCAATATAGGACTGATTTTCTTGTTGGTGTACTCCTTTGCAGGCTGAATTCTGCCTCAGACAGATTTTATCACCTATATACTTCCATTAATTCAAAGCTATATTAAGAGTTTGCCTGATGTCAGTGCAGGAATAAATATGTTTAGAGTATGCTCCTATTTTGCAGTGAAATCGAGAGGAGGAACAGAAGCAGGCTGAGGGCCAGACCTAGGAAGAACAGGCAGTAGCGTGGGGTGGTGAAGTGGCCCACAGCCCAGCTGCCTCCTCCAGCTGTGCCAAAGCCCCACAGTGCAGCACTGAAACCAAGCAGGAAGGTTTTGTTCAGATGCTTTGCACTAACTCATGTCATGCTATTGGTTTAGAAACAATTGTCTCACTAAAGTGCAGCTTTAACTTCAAAGCCTACTAATTTCTGATAATGTTCTGTTCAGCCAAAAGAGCTGTGAAGACCACTAAGAAAATTAGCTTGGACGATGCTATTTCTCCATAGGCACAGGAGAGGAGAAAATCTGAATTACATAGTATGAGCCAAAAGTGCATACCTGCAAAATACACTTCCTCCCACAGCACAGCTGACTACAGTGATGCTGTGAGTCTCTCGGTAGCATACTATGAAGCTCTACACAAAACTCCCTGCTGTGAACAGCTGAGAGCACTGACAGTCTCATGAGGTTCATGATCTCATCTTTCAGAAGATAAATAAACTTACAAAAAGAATTTTTTTTTTCATTAAATGCATCATCTATTATTTGAAAGGGAAAATTTTTGTCCATTCATATTTTCCTTCTAGAATGCCATAATAGTGCTGTCTGTGATCAGCTTAGCCCAGAGTTCTTTAAGGTGATGTTGTGACCATTGGCTTTTGTTGCACTCTGACCTCCAGTTGTCTGCTTTTCTTGCTTTCCTTTGAGAACAACACAGCATAGCTGATGGTCTGGCTTTTCATTAAGTCCAAAATATAAACGTGTAAGAGAAGACAGTCCTTTCTTTACTGTCACTCTGGCCAGTTATGTGCCTAATGGTGTGCTGGAGAGCAATGCTTAGGATGATGTCATAAAGCAGGCAAAAAGGATCTGATTGATGAAGAAAGATATCACTCTTTGTGGTGCGTGGACTTTTGGATTTCAAATTCTGACCATAAATGGGCAGCTACCAATTTAATTATTTAATTAAATAAGTATTTTTCTTCTGGGAAAAAAAAAAAAAAAAAGAAAGTATATATTGGTTTGTTTTTCATTTGAATCACTTATGTCATGCTACTTTTAAATGTTTCACCTGTTCCTATTTTAAGAATAGGAATTGAAAATTAAGAAAGTTCCTAGAAAAATCCATGACTAATAGGTGATGAGGAGAAATTAGATTGTTAAGCAGCAAAATGTGAAAAACCTCTCTCTCAATCTAAACTCTTTGGTTAACTCATGGTCTTAGATCAGAATATGTTGAGTACCTCCTCCAAACCAATATATATTTCCTGTGGAGGCAGTATCAACATGAAAATTTATCCATAATGTAAATGGAATTCAGTGGCTATCAATTTTATTGAATGTGTACTCTGTGTTTTAATCTGGTGATCTGTGTGACTATAAAGAGTTAACAGGAAAATGCAGATTTATACATAGTGTGAAATTGGTGATACAGATATAAAAAGACAAAGTTACCCTTTGTTACAGAAACTGCCATCTCATTATTTTATTCCCACGTATTTCTGGTGACATACCAGTAATTGGATGCATAAGCTGTCAGATACCAGTGTTCCCAAGTTCCTTTTCGACTTGGTATTCCACAGAATGTCAAGTGTTTTTCTCCATTTTAATAGATAATGGTGTTTTATACAACATCATTTCACTGCATTTGGTGTTGTGCTTATAATAGCGAATCTGTGCTGAAAGTAAGTAAATCTACCTTCTTATTTTGAAGGAATAATGAGCTGAATTTATATACCTCTTAATGATAAATAACAAGATACAGGCATCCATAATTTTGAAGTATTACAAAGATAGATTTAGAAATAATAAAATTTCAGACCACCTCTGAAAATACGAAACTCCCATAACCTATCACTGTTAAATAAGATTCTAGTTGAAGAAGATATATAATTAAAATTTTGTTTGTGTTCTTGTACAATGTCACTTTGTATGAGAAAAAACAATGTTTTCTTTATAAATTTGGTAAGGATTAATTCCTTTTGAAACAAAAGCTGATTGTGTTTTCAAAACATGAAGCTCCATTTCATTGTATTGCTCTCGGGAGACAGGTATTCATACCTGATATAAAATGATCTCCACTTTTTGCTTATTTGTTTCTCTTGAAGTTTGTTTTGCAGAATATTCAAATATGAAAAACATGGTCTCAGGAGGACATCAGAGTGTAGTACATTATTAGTGTTTTTCCCTCACTTCAGAATTAGTTTGATAAATATTGGGACACTGCTAGATATGGAGCATTATCCACAAGCTCTGATTTACTGATGTCTCCAAAAATTCCTTGGTCTTGTCCCACACTATATAAGAGTAAGGAATGGAAGCTCTAATTCACCACAGGCCACACAATGTCACTCAATTATTTTTGTGTTTATACCAGTCCATAGGCCTATCAAACTCATAATCACAAAGAAATTATGTATACTCTACATACCTTCTTAAAATTTATTTGGAAATTTACTCTACTTATCTTCATCCATGATAAATAAGAGCAGACTGGTGCATCTTTGGAAACCCTGGAGAAGTTCAAGATTAAAAGCAGCCTCTGTTTTTCCCTTGCTCACAATTAAACCCTTCTGTATGGGAACTGCTGAGTCACGGCCTGAACCTCTGATTAATCACCTGAGGTGAGCCTTGAGTCAGCCAGAGGAGCACAGGTGAAGGCAATTCACCTGTGCTGCCGGAAGGGGTGGAGCCAGGCTCCACCCTTCCTGGACCTATTTAAGAGCTGGCTACCAGAGGGGATGGATCTCTTCTGGAGATCCCCTCTTTTGGTATCTTCTGGTGAGCTCAACCCAAGGGTAAGCTCTTCCACTTATTCTCTTTTGTGATCGTTGTCTGTTTGCCTTACTCTCTTGATTATATTGTAATTATAACATCTTGGTTATACAAAATTATAACATCTTGGTTATACACCTTCATTTCAGCTTTAAATAAACTTTTTTTCTCCTCAATGAAATCCTATACATGAGACAGAATAGTTTTCCTGAAGTGAGACATATGGGACAGATATTTTCACCCCTTATTATGGTTTGCAGTTTAGGAATACATGGACAGAAGGGAAATGAAGGGCAAGGGAAGTTTGCAGGCCCCTCAGAAGTGTTTAAATGCCCATAATTGAGTGAGTTGGGACTCAGCCTGAAGACACTTCAGAAAATCTTAGTTATGCAATAGGAATAGCAAGTATTTTCAGCTTTCTCAATCCTCACCTAAAGGAAGCATCATCAGAGTAAAAAATACCAGTGTCTCCATAGATGTGTATGTAAGAGCCCTCATCTTCCTCAGCTAGCAGTCTGCCAGGTGCCTGTAGCACGTCCATTTCACTAGCCACATTTTATTTCACTGGCCACTCATTTTACTGTGATAAAATAGTTATTTGTTTATTGCTGAGACACTGTCTACAACTCAGCAAATTGCATACAAAAATGTAATTTAGGGGCCAGTAATTCCAGTAAACAGCTTCATCTGTAAGAAAGTACTGAGGTCTTAGCTTTAGCATTATCCTCATTCATCACAGCTGAAAGTAATGACTGTATGAGAGCTTGTTACTGTGGTGAATCTAACCAATTAATTTCACACCGATCATTGTTCTTTTGCACAGTAGTTAAGTTTACACCTTCTTGTCACAGATCATCTTCCCGCTGTTCAACAAGCACCCACTTTTCCTCTGCTAATGCCTTTCCCATGCCAGACTCAGCAATGCAGTTTGACAGCTTTATTTTTATAACAGGGTGCAATTTTAAACATACCCCTGGTTCTTCTTTATGTATTATTTACAAACTGCACATCTCTGACAGAGAAAAAGGAAAGAATTCTGTTCTGTGCTAGAAAATTTGTGACTTTCGGTGCTGATTCAGCAGATTTCCTCCCACTATTTCCCATGTGAGCAAATTATTCAAGAATTTTTCCTTTATTAAATCTCAAGATAAGACTGTCCTTTAAATTGTGCATAAAACTTCCATTCAGATACTAAAATGCTGGCATTGTTGAATGAAGCCTGTGGGTTTGGCCAACACTCCTCTTGTGGGTTTGTTTAACACTAATCACTGCAGTCACGTGTAAAACCACCTATCTTGTATAAGAAGCTGCCCTAGTTTTCCTGAACACTGTCACTCTAAGAAAAATACAGCATATTTAACACAATATAAAGGCATTTTGGCTTCTCTTCTTGTCAAATAAATCATCTCTAGAGGCAGAAAACAAGATGTTCTCCTGCATTGCTTTGGAGTATGTGTCAGGGGAGGTAGTAGTAAAGAATGTTTTCCCTAATCCTTCCCTGTTCTAAGCCTCCATCCCTAGGCACAGGGATATCTAAGAAGAACTGTTAGTCCTCTGTATTTGCTTCCAATAGTAAAGCTGCAGAATGGAGAGTGCATCTTGTAACTATTTTTTATCATCTAAAAAAACACAGACAAAAGCAGGACAGATAGTTTCCTTCTCCTCTCCTGCCTCAGCATATCCTATCACGTTCCAAACCTGCCTTGTTCTCCCTCTTTTGCTCGTCCTTGGCACAAGATGTCCAAAAGGGAGATATGGGAGTACCATTTGTCCTCTTTCCTGTCAGGCAAACTTGTTAGGGGGAATTAGTACAATGCAGAGTAGCAGAAAACAACATTGCACGGAACTGACCTAGAACTCCAGTGTGATAGCTATGATACGTTTAGTGTGAAAGCCCATAGAAATTTGCTCGGTGACCTGCTGGAAAGTTTTGTAAGCGATACTTGTCAGAATTCTGACCGCCTGAATCACTCTGATTGACTGAAAGTCAGGATAAAGAAGAAAATTAATTGAAGTGCTAGGCTATAACAATCTGTATAGCACTCTACCATGTAGCACTCTACCAGTGACTATCTGCTCCTCATTAACAGCAGCCAGATATCTGGTGCATTCCAACCATCCCATCGTAGCTGTAGACAAGCATTACATCTTCAAGGCACTCTCTCGGCTTTTCCTTTCTGTCCAAGAGTGGCCTAACCCCAGGGGACTGTGATCACCTCTAAAAGAAAGAAAAAAAAATAAACCAAAAGGTCTGAAACGAGTGTGATTGAATTGCAGTCACCCTGGTTATCCATGCTGTTGAAGAAGAAAAGTGTCCTGTTCAGTGAGTTTTGAGGCAAAAAAGATTAAAAATTAATATATTTTGTTATATAAAATACAGGGGAAATAACATCTTTTTAAAAGTTATCTCTTGTTAAATGCATGGGCAGCTTGAAAGGAACCAAATTTAGTCTTGTAGCACGTATTGTATAATTCCCATGAGCAGCTCTTGAAAAGAACATTCTTAGTCTCACAGAAAAGAAATAAAAAAAAGCGTATCATTTTGATGCTTTTCATTACAATGCAAGCTGAACGGCAAAGATGTTTAGGCATGTACTTGATGACAGAACATGCCCTGCTAAGTTTTAATGTTCTGAGTCTGACTTAGATCTAGTGACTTAGAACTAGTGTTTTCCAGTGCAAAGAAAATGTGGTTTTGCATCAGCACTTATGACAATTAAATATGCATTCAAGCCAAGAAACTTAACAATCATTGGTTCACTGATCATTTAATTTGTTTCTCAGGAGTCACTTAAAATAAAATTAAATTGTTTGCTATGAGGTTTACGATTCTGATTATTCTGAACTATGCTAGTTTTCTTCTTTTCACTCTTTTCATGATCTCCAGTGGTTTTCTCTTTCTTTTGGAATTTATTTTAACAGCTTTTTTTCTGAAATAAATATCTCAAGTCTTCCACTTCATCACTTTCAATTATACTGATGTATTACAAGGCTAGCTTGCTCACCTAAAACATTATGAATTACTTGGGAATACCATAACATTTTTATTATAGGCAGAAAACAATTTCAGTGCCAGATAATTCGGAATTTAACATAGGTTCTTTAGTTAGTATTTAATGCCCCTGTGTTCCTATTCTAATTTCTCTAGACTGATAGTTATTAAAGACGTATTATATGTCTATTACTGTATTTGAAACAGAGAAATACAAGATAATGTACTGAAAAGTAATGCACCAGGACTAAAACATATGGAATCTCCAATAATCACAATATGAGTGCTGGGAGTTCTAGCTAGTGTTGCTTCATAACCATTCAGCACTTAGAAAAGACAGGAGAAAAGTGATGCAGAAAGAAGAGGCTTATGTGACAGAAAAATTCACTAAAGGCAATATTATACGTTTATTAAAGTTCTTTAATACACTGGTGATGGCATCATTCTGAAGATCCCAAGATTTCTCCTGGTTGAAGTGGAAACAGAGCTACTTCCTTTCTCAGATTTGTCTGTGCCCTGATTTTATTCCAAAGATATTTAAGCTCTACGGAGGGAGCCTTGCAAACATTACTGAACTTTTGCATCACCTTTTGTTTTTAACTTTCGCACCATTAGATGACAAAGGCTTTGACAAAGGGTTCTAATCCTTACACAGCTGAATACGGTATTTCAGCATGGATTGATAATGCACACTGTTCTTTGCAGTCACCAATAAGGTCACTCGTGTTTTCTTAACACAAATTCATTAATCCCACCTAACTTATGTCTCATAACTGAGGCACATAAATGAGCAGCCATGAATTCCAGTCTTCTGCAATAGCAAATGTGAAGAAATCAAGAGTGCAACATATCTTGCCTGGCTCCCAATTAGTTTCTATTTATTATAGGGGCAGTTCAGGACCACGTGGTTTCTAGCTTTATTATCTATGCCGAGTGACCAGGAGAAGTAAAATAAAAGTTTCTAACTGCACAAAGCATGTTTGAAAATAAGTCTGCATGAGAAGACATGAAGCCAAATCTAACAGCAATTCAAATTATAACTCCTTACTAGTAGCTCTTAACCATTCTACTGCAATCTCTCTCTGGCTTGTTCACCATTTACTTTATTCATGTTCATGGACAAAACACTTTATACTCATTTGATGCAGGAGCAAATGCAAAATTATTTCCCGGTCACTGTCAGAAATTCTCAAGAAATCTGAGAATAATCTAGGGATATCATCTGGTCTTCATCTTTCTACTTAACTACTTCCATTGATGCTCTCTTCCTTCCTCTTTGATGCAAAATCTTCTCATCTTCTTTCTACCCAGAACATCCCCCCTTTTCTCATTTCCCTTCATATCCTTTAATCTCATCCTCCATTCATCTCACCAGATTCTTCTTACATCCATAATCTGCTACATATTCTCTGATGCCTTGTCTGTTGTGCAACTTTTGCTGCCACGCTTCTCAGGACAAGTAAGCTCTTTTCCCTAGCATCATGATGTTATGTCACTCATCTCCACTCACTTGGGGCATACAATATTTATATTCATTAAACAATAAGTGACAAATTTCTTACAATGTTATGTACAAATTTGGTACACTCTCCCAGGCCATGTTGCAATAGGAATTTTATCCTTTTTCCCACAGAACATTCATTTTTTAGAGGACTTTTTTTGTGGAAGGATAGCTATTCACATCTATACAATACAGAAGTTTTAAGCTGGCAGATTTCTAAATAAGCTTTTCTTCTACTGATATGAGAATAAGAGAGAAACTTGCCTCAATAACCTGCAGTTAGCTTTTGTTAAATCCTCCACCCACCTAAAGTGTCTGCAAGAACATTTTCAAAGGTCAGTGCTGTAAATAGGCTGTGCTAAATGAATCCATTCTTGCTGATAGCAACCTCAAGTACTTTAGATGCAACATCAGGATGAATTTATCTCCTCATTTTGAAGCATTTCCTAATGAAGAAGGCAAGATGGTCTTGTAAAAGGAGTCAAGAACAAAGCAGTTCACTGCACCCTTCTCCTCTCAGTCTGTTTGACTGGTAGTTCAGAATGCATTGACAAGAGATGCTGTGAAGGGAGTGCCTCACCAGGCAGTCCAGCTCCGTTTCATGGGAGCCATCTTTAAACTCTAATCCTGGACCTGAGTTGAGCTGCATCCGCAACCACCCTGCAGTCTTGTCATCCTGTGTGAGCTCTGTCACATAACTGTAGCCACCTAAAAAAGTTCAGAGTTGGTCTAAAAGTGCTCCCTTCCCAGCCAATGGCCATTTGTGAAAAGAAACAGAATTTGTAGGATAGCATAAGTTGCCCTGTGGAAGGGTCAATTTTTTCATACCTTCTATTGAAGGATCCTGTCTCAGCAAATACATGCTGAAAATGGAGTTGAGATTCTTTCAACCTACAGTGATGCCTAGGGATTCTTTAGTTTCTTCTCTGTGTTTATTCACTCTGCAATTCATCTTTCAGCACAATTTAAAGAAGGGTAGTTGTTTTTCTGCACTCAAAATGATGTTTTTATCACAAAACATGCAACAAACAAAAAAAAATTCATATGCAGGGAGCTCATGTGTGTTTTTGCAGCAAAAGCCATGAACATCTGACTTGAGACTCGTGCATTTTGCTTTAACATCTGACTTTAGATTCATACATTTGATTGTGTCATTTTACTTCTGATATTTCTGTTTGGCTAAATGTACTGGTGAATTGTCAGTGAGTCTCTATCTACAGCTGTGAATTTCAAGCTAAGCATTTAATGAAGCTATGCTAATATTTGTTCATCTGGTGTTCTCATTTAGCTTGGGTTGTCATTTATGTTAAGTGATCTCTCCTTGTGGGGCACTGTTCATCCATTCATTCCTTCATTCATTCACTATATCCATTGTACACAGCAAGCCAGCAGTTTAAACCTAAGTGGGCAAGCAGTTTATAGTCTTTAAGAAGATATAAGCATTAGCACATTGTGTTGTGGAATACTGATTTCCTCTTGGAAAACAAGCCAACAGGGAGACAGCCAGTACACTCACAGATAAATGGTGCAAACCATGCTCAGACTGTACAAGCACAAATAATAGCTCAGCTATTAGATTTCTTTTTTTTTTTTTTTCTTGGAAAATATGGTCATACCTATAGGGAACTCAAAGTTATGATCTGTGCACTTCTTACACTGATCACTTGAGGCCAGTGGTCTTTTTAAGATTTTAAATACTTATACCTTTAAAACTTATAATTCACAGGAAGAAATTTCGTGGAGCTCTACCTAAAGTTTCAGCACTGTAAAGTGGCTGTTGCCACTACAATGGTGCTATTACCTTTTGATGGGAATAACTTAATAGGAAGTCACCAACTTTTCACCTTCTTAAGCTTAATTCTTGAAAGGCAAGTGTGGGGAGATACTAGAGAATGTTTTATGATTTGCTGCAATGGCATCATCCAGAACTACATCACAAAATGTTAGGAAGTTTAATAGAGCATCAAAACTTAGACACGTGTGGCCTTTCTGCCCAAACTCTTGATAGTGTAGTCATGATTAAAGGTTCTTTTGGGAACTCAGAGCATTCCATAAACAAATGGAAGAGATCATAGAAAACAGGACCCTGAAGGATATTGAAAGCAGATGAACACTGACAAATACTGCCAATCTGTTTCTCCTCTTACTCCTCACAGCTGTTCTTCAAAGAGAAATAACTACGTAGAGAAAAGAGTTTGTACCTTTGTGATGGAGAAAGCTATGAAAGAAACTAGGAGCCCAGTGTTATGAACAAAGAGAAGTTAAATTTATCTAAATGTTTATTTGAATATAAATCTCTTCAAAGAATTATAAGTGGGAAAGATTCTGAGCCTCTGTTAGCCAGTATAATTCTCTTGAAACCAGTGATAATTTAAATTAGCTGAGCCACTGTCCTTAGAATTCTGTTTTCTGTTTCCTATTACCAGAGTAGATATTGTACTTGAAGTATATTGTCTGTTCCCCACCTCCCCCAAACACATACTCTGCTTCTTTTTTTTATTTATAACACTGAAAACTTCAGAAAAGAAAATATTTCCTTAAATTTTATTTCTGAATTACCTTTAGTTTCCCTTCTATAGAAAAAGAGCTTTCATGTGTTTTTTTCTCCTGCTTCTTCAGAAGATAACTTGGAGACTTATTCTGGAAAGCTTCTGAATAGTGACAGGAGGTGGTGATGATTTTGTAGTCACAGTGATTGATATGCATGGGCTGAGGTGCCTGAAGGTGCTTAATTCCTTTCAAGGTAAGGCTCTCTGCTTATTTGTCTTCTTTACTGTTTTCTGTTTTCTCTGGAGAGTGCTTTTTCTCTTCTTTAAACCACATAATAAAAGTATCTGCAACTGAATAATATTTTTGTGGACATCATGGCATCCAGCCTGTAATTTAATACTTAAGTTTTCCATGCCTTATTTGAAAGAAAATGCAGCCAAAGGAAGACAATTTTTTATTCTCCTCCCTACTTTCTCTGCTTTATACACATATTCATTCAGAGAGAGAGAAGAGCATTTATATTTTTCCTTCCTGTAAGTACAGACGTTGAGGACTTTTTATTCTCAGTTTCCACCTCCAAGGATAGACTTCTTATAGGCTACCCAGTACTATGTCAAAAACAAGGAATGCTGAACTGAACCAAACTGTCAGCACTCTCACGGCCTTCCAATGAGATGTAACTGTAAATTTTTTTTAAGACTTTGGCCCTTGAAAAGAGATATCAATTTCATTCTTTCCTTAAAAGTTGATGTCAGTTTCTATAGTAGCAATCAATTTTTATATAAATTCTCACACTCACATTTGTCCCTCATTGGCCGGAATTGTGTCCTAAGGGCCAAGGTTTTTAAAAAATGCAAAAATGTGGAAAAGGGAGGAGAAAAAGGGAGAGGGAGGAGGTGACTGTCACAGTTCATGTTAAAACCATGCTAGTTCTCAGAAGAGAATGTAATACTTTTGGAGTCAAAAAAGAGCTCACACAGAAAGAAGGGCATAAATCTTTGGCTTGATGAATAACTCTCTCTCAAAACCAGTGCCTCCCAGGATGCTATTTGTCTTGGATGTATTTTGCATTAGACATTCAATGGATGAAATGTGGAGCCAACCAAAGGAGCAGACTGAAGTGACAATGAATGCCCTGCTCTGGAGGTTGTACTCTGCTTTTTGTACCACTTTCATGTTCCCTTACTTTGACACTCTCTCCTTTTCTTGTGTTTTCTGTTGCTCAGAGGCACAATTTCAGTGGGTATTAGTAAGATCACAACCTACTCTTGTTTACATACAGGTGATAGCAGCATTCATCCGTAAGGTAGGCTAGGACCACCTGAATGTGGAAGAAGCAAAAAAGTCTGTACACTTACATTTTTCTAATCTTTTGATCATTATTTTTATGATGTATAGTGTGAGATACTCTAAGTCAACCATAAGAAATGCTAAAGAGAGGACCTGAAATTCTCAGTTTTGTATTGAGTCAGAACTGTAAGTTCTTATTACTTCTTGAACTGATACAAGGGTGACTCATCTGTACAACTGGAATTAAATGGAGATAAGGCACTGAGAGACTCTCCTCTTTCAAACTGGGGACTGTTCTCTGCAGTAACAGTAACCTAGCAGTAACTCAGGAAATCTCAGAACATTAGTAGCCCAATAACTGGTAATTAATAAGCAGTTCTGGCCTTTCAAGAGCCCCAGAGTAGTTAATCAACACTTTAATGAATGAAAAGTTAATGTCTCAGATACTAAATATAAGCTTTTGTTGGAACTGGGATTTGGGGCTTTTTTGCCAGGAGACAAACCTGCAGTGAGGGAAGAAATAAATAGTGTTCTGACTAATAGTGTTCACACTAACATGCTCTGTAAACCCTCTCACTGAGCACCACATCCAGATCATTTCTGCCCAGCACTGGGTGACCAATAGCGGTTCCCATGTGAGGAGCTCCAACATCAACAGAAATGGTGGATAACCACGAGGTGGGCCAAGAATAACTTCCAAATAGGAAATAATGATATAACACAAAGGCAAAATTGCTGCTAATAGTTTATAAGTAAGCATAGTTAACTGCATTTATTTTATGATTGCATACAATCATAATTTCCCTGCATTTTGCTAAAAGTTTTCATGTGACTCGTTAGGAAGTTGCCGACAACAGTAGAGCATGTTTGATCTTATGAATTTCTTACTCAGATGTAAATGATAAAATGATGAGTGTCCTTCTTACATGAATTTTGCTTTCCCCTCTACTCTGCAAAATATACCTGAAAGCTTCAATTACTTAAATTACACTTAGTCAGCTAAAGCTTTCCTCTGTTCTTTAAAATGTTTACTGGTTGTTTTAGTTGTTTGTCCAAAAGAATGTTTACAGCATAGAATTTATTCAATAATATTTAGTATTCTACTAAATATTTGTCTTTCAATGTTTCTGTATATTTAAAATACAAGGAAAAAATATCCCTTAGAATCAGAAAAGCTGTCCTTTTCTGTGCTGACATTTATTTGTTTATTTATTGGTTACCGCGTTCTTATGCAATTACTTCAGACAAGGGAAAACAAGGCTGTTTCTTGAGATGTGAGTAAACTGATGATGTCAAGTGAATATTAATTGGTTATTGAAGCATGACTCTTTAATTGCCTCTTTATATGGAGACCACATAAATGTTGTAATTGGTCATAAACTCCAATGGAGGGTGCGGCATCCGTTTCCTTTCTTGTTGCATTATTTTTTTTGACATTACTGTTCCTTTCTGTTGCCACTGTGTTGATGGCCAAAGTAACTCACTGGAGCTGAATAGAAGATTTATACTTAGTAAGCAGTAAACAGTATTTAGGCTCATAGCAGTTATTGTGTGTTGGTTTTGGTTGGTTCTTTCCAATTGCTTTGCTAATGAGTCACTGACCAAGCTGTGCAGATCACAAATGAAGGCTTGCCCTTGGCAGCTGCATTGCCAACTCCTTGCACTGCCTCAGGTCACTATTTTGTTGTCTGCCCTTCAGAGCTCCTTTTCCAAGATTTCCCAGTCTGACTGTGCGCTGCAGGCACTTTTAATCACTTTTAGTGCCTGGGAAAACACTCCTAAATGAGATTTTCTTGAAATTGCCACTTGCACTAGTAACATTTCCTCACCTTGCTCTTTCACAGAACTGGAAATGTTCAAAATAAAAACTCTGTGTACAGGCAGCTCTGTCTTCTTTCTTCAAGATAATGTCATGAATGCACTGTGGGTAGAGGCAACAAAGGATCTACATCCCTAAGTAAATTGCTAGTTGTGGAACAGGATTCAGAAGTCAGCTTGAGGAGATATAGGAAAAAAACCCTTAGGTCTTTGTACTTGAATTCCTGCTGCTCTCCAGGACCTATATACACAAACCAGCACTGTAAGCAGTCATGCTTTATATTTGGAAAACATATATCAATATTTTCTTCCGATTTCCTTTTTTTATGACAAAGACAAGAAAAACACACCATTTAATGGAGGTGGTGTGACAACTTCTCATGGTATACTATCTGACTAAAGACTATTTCCAGTAGAAAACTATTCTTTAGACATCTTTTCATATTGAAGGCCTGTGGCATATAACCACTATATAATTTTCCACACTGTCATTTTCCAGCTTAATTCAGAGTTTGTCAACCATTTTGTATAGGCAGACAGATATATTTAAAAGTGCACACATTTTTAATATTATATTTATAATCTCAAGAAAATGACTCTCTATATACTGTTTTTTCTCATTTTTTTTCCTAATTTTTCTTCAAAGTAGTAGTATTTCACAGCTTTGTCTATTTGACTTTCTGTGTTTCTTGCATTTTTGAGGAGGAAGGAAGGGGATCAAGCCCACAAGCTAATAAAATTTGTTCAACAGAATGTTATTGGTCAGATTACTCAAATCACATCTTCAAACTAAATGTTTGAAATCTTCAAACTTGTTATCCAGACAATATTTAGGCTTGACATAAATATTAGAATAAATGACAGCATCCTCTTAGATTTTTAATTTTATAATCATAGAATCATGGGATGGTTTGGTTTGGAAAGGATCTTTAAGATCATCTAGGTCATCTAGGTCATCACCCCCTGCTATAGGCAGGGACACCTCCCTTTAGACCAAGTTGCTCACAGCCCCATCCAGCCTGGCCTTGAATGCTTCCACAGAGGGGGCATCCACAGCCTCACTGGACAACTTGTCCAATGTATCACCACCCTTACAGTAAATAATTTCTTCCTAATATTTAGTCTAAGTCTACCCTCTTCCAGTTTACTAATTTGTGAAGCTTCTCTGAAAATTCTAGAGAATGTGGGAAACTCAGGTTTACTGCTTACGATGCTAGCTATTATGTTTCAGAAAGAGGGGGTTATAAGGATTTGTGTTTCTTCAACAGTAATCATGTACAATTGTAAAGATGGAAACAATTGACAGCATCATTAAGCTGTAACCAGCATTGTTGTAAGAGGAGATGAAATAGATTCAGCATCATATTACCTAATAGTAATTAAGCTCTGCTCTAGCATATTAATATTTATCAGTCTTACATGATGCTGAACTCAATTTGCTTTTTATTTGCCTTGTAAAAACACTCTAGCAAACTGCGTTTGGATCCGGATTTAATAACACTGTTGAAAATAAGAAAAATTCACATACCTATAAATTTTTGTAACATTTTTGCTTTTGCTTTGGACTCATTAATTGAAGGTGATACTGGCCAAAGCCTTTTTTTGTCTTTAGAAATTTAAAAATAACCAATTTTCCCAATTAGCACATGGTTGTCATCCCTGCTGTATATTTCAAATGCATTCATTTATCCTGTCTTAATTTGATGCTTATAATCTCAGTACTTCCTTTGCAGATAAGCTTTGTAGAAGTGACAGATGTCAAGCAATACTCATGGAAATCAGTGGAGTCACTGTCATCAGAAACTCAGTTGCCCAAGCACAGACATTAATGTAAGGTGAGATGATGCAGAGTGCCCATCAAGGCCTTCAGCTGCTGCCTCAGGAGGGCAAGAGTCCCATGGGTTCATTGTTCTACCATCATCTCCATGATTTCTCCCAGTATATACCCTTTGGCACCAAGATTGACAATAGCTGCCTGTCTTTAACTGCTGACTTCACCCTCTTTGATCTATAAAAGGTCTTGGGTGGGGAAGAATCTAAATATCATTCATTCTGTGTGTGTGTGTGGCTTCTGTGCAGTCTGTTGGATCATTGCAGAATTTAATAAAGTGCATGCAATTGTGCAGTGCGACAGAATTTTGTTCACTGCATTAAAATCAGTGTACACTGTAAATCCCCAGAATCTCTTTGGCACAGCTTGCAAGGCTTTACGTTTCAGAGAATTGCTTGAGATCTATGTCAAGGCTTCTGACTCGGAAAACATTGTATAAATTTCGGGTGAAATAATGTGTTGTGTTTCTGGGCTTTTTGTACCTAGATCACTCAGTTGTGATCCCAAATTCAGAAGCCAGGAATCTTGACAAGTCTTTGAAAGTTTTCTGAAACATGCAATCTTATGTCTTGGGCAGAGAATACTGCATCATTCAGTCACTTTTACTGTCATCTTTTTCTTAATGTCTTCCTTATTCCAAATGCTCTCTGGTGTCCAGTTTTGTGTTTCAAAAGAGGACCAGAGAGGCTGATGATGCAACTAGTCCTATAGATGTTGATGTTCTTGGCAGAGTCTAGTCAAGTTTGTGCTGCAGACAGGAGTAAGTGGGAAAGCTCTCGAAACAGCCCCAGATGCAGACATGAGAAACAGAGGTGCCTTCCAAGGTGAGAAGCAGAGGTGACGCTGTTGTATTCATGGCTCTAAACCTCAGCAGGAAAGGCAGATAATGTTTCCTCAGAGACTGTCTGTGGAGACATTCAGGAAAGTTCAGAAAGATTAAGTGAAGCTATAAAGGTGAATCTTTTAAGTAGAATACAGAAATTAAGAGCAGTTTTTTTGAGCTGAAAGAGCACACAGGAAGACAGGAGATTGATTTCTACCTCTGTCTCTGTCAGTGACCTCTATGATCACCATGGTCAGCTGTTGCCGTTGTCCTCTCAGCAGAAATGTAGATAAGTTATTTGTCTGCCCTGAAAACAATTTGAGATCTATCTAATATTATTATTGAATTGTATTAGACTGTTTTATGGATGCTGTTATTCAGAAATGACTGTGCTTTGGAACCTTTATGAGGCATTCCTGTCTTGTACAGTGCAGAAAGGACAGAGGACTAAAGGCCATCCTATTGGGAAGGCAGTGTTTACTTCTGACTAAAAGTTCCTTTGGTAGACAGTGGAGACTTCATTGGTTCTCTTCATTTTCTCCAAAAGCAGATGCCCTAGAAACATCATGTAACTCATGTCCTAAAACTACTCTTTACTTTCCATTGACTGTAAAGAGCATCTGGAGTGACCAACTTATAACTCACATCTGACATTCAGTGAAATAAATACTACATTTTAAGTTAACTTTCCCGAGTATCTCAATATGCTGACAGTTCCCACAGCACTGAAGGTAATGCATTTTTCCTGGAAAGTCAGGAATCATTTTGTTACTTTCCTTTTTAACTCCTCCAATAATGCTAGAAAATTAGTAGTTGTTCTTAACTATTTGAAAGTTGAGTGTTTCGCCTTTCGAAACTTGTTAAATTATGTAATTATTCTATTCTCCCCTCTGGCCTCATTCAAATTTATCAGTTTTCCCACTGTGATAGGTTTCTATATGTTTCATTTATCCTTAAAACCAAGTAAAAGAAGATTACTCAGCAGACGTAACAAGATTGAACTGTAGAAAAAAAGATAGTACATTTTTCACTTTTTTTCCATTAGTTCAATTGGACATAATGTATAATATTTCAATAAACTGCTTCATTATTGTTCCCAAGCTGTATCCAGAAGTCCCAAAGTGTTTACAATTGGAGTGCATATCAATATATTGTTCCCAACGATTGTGAAAAGGTTACCATCAGTTCTCCTGGTGCTGGAGAGAAAAAATGCATTTTCCCACAGCAAATCACAGACATATCAGTTATTTTGCTCTTTGTAGTCTTTTTTTTTCCTCCTTCTTTCATAATATTTTCCTGGGATTTGTTAGCAATGCTTTTGGCTGCAGTGCAGGACTCACAGGTCTGCAAATGTATTTTCTCGTAAAGACTGTGTGCCTGTACTCCCTTCTACTGACAACTCAACTTTCATTGGAAAGTGGGGACTCCAACTATATTTTTTACTTATCACTTCTACTGTAGTGTCTCCTTAAGGGAAAGCATTAGGGGTGTCAACAGAGAGAGTTTCCAGTTCCCATACTGAGCAAACAGTTAAACTGTGAAAACAGAGGAAACTGCCCAGAACAGCTACAACTTGTTTTTATATTCTGTAGTTCATCACATTCTGTGTGATGTAAATTTACTACTGTTTTTTTTTGTTGTTGTTGTTTTTGTTTTTTTTTTAATGCTGTTTGAGATGAGGTCATGCACTTGACTTCTTTTGTCAGCTGCACTCTCCTATTTCAATTTATGTATACTGAGATACAAAAGTTTTTAAAAAGAGTTGTAATAGTGGAACACATGCTATTAAATAGGTTGTATGACAAGGGCTCAGAAGGAGCAAAAGAGGAAAACCAGCAGCCAAATTCTCCAAAGATAAAACATTAGCTAAAAATGTGAGAATTCCCCTCATTGCAGTGTCTTGCCAACAAGTCACAGATGTACAACACATGAGCAACTGAAAAAGTGATTATGAGAGTTATAATGGCAGACCTGAATCCATAATGCATAATGCATTCATCCCAAGGTGCATTTGTGCATCTGTTAAGGTATTTTACAAGTCACGTAAGAGCTTTTAAAACCTTTTTTTCTTAATTGTTTAGCTCATTTGCAGCATATAATTGATGTTTTGTATTTTTGTCCATATTACTTTCTGACACTAATACATGACATAATGCATGAATACATTTTTTTTTTAGCCACTGAATTACAGTGACAATTGTTCCAGTTTCTGTTTGTGATTCATCCTTTTGAGCTCCATTGTCATTTCTGCATTTTTCTTTTTGTCCTCTTAGCTTTTGCAGACTGCCTGCAACACTAAGCTGGCCCTAGTAAAGCATGAAATTGTCTTGTTTCAGTGGAGGCTCACATAAGCCAGTATGTAAAGTAAAGTAATTTCTGTTCTTTCTTTTGTCATACAAGCAGTATTCTCTTCAAAAATGTCTTTGATCTCTCTGACATTCAGTAACATCCATACAGTTCCCTATTGAGCTTATTCCTTCCCTTACCTATTTTATACAAAATGAAAACTGAGATAATTCTTGATTTACACTGGTGGGAGTGAGAAGAGATTCTGGCCAATGATCTTTTTCTACTCTCACCTCTCTAGGTGCTGCTCATGCTGATTTAAACAACTGCTGAAGTTGGTCTCTTGCCATCTGAATTCTAATTTTTCTTCCAACACACCACATCTGCTTGCTGTATTTACTGAGAACACCAAGTCCTTCCTCCCATCTTTGGCCTTGAGAGTTAAAACTTCTCTTGCTTTAAAAAATATTTGGTTTTACATTTCATGTTACACTTTTTCTAATACAATGATTCCAAATTGCTGAACAATGTACAGGCATTTATACCAAAGGCACATAAAGTGAATAGAAAAAGTTGAATGATTAGAGCGACATTTTACATTAGTATAAAATATTCTAGATGTGATGGGACTTAGTGGAGACCCTATCAGCTTGAGAAACTCATTTCTACACGGGTAGAAAAATAGAGCTGTGTGATTTTCCATCTGTAACCTTCCTGAGCTATTTGTTCCTACAGCTGTGTTACCACTAGTACAACACCATTCAGACAGACCTTTATCCTGACCAGAATGCTGTTTTCTGAGTTAGTTGCCAACCCTTTGTTTCAGTCTCCTCTAAGGTACAGCTTTTTTTCCCAGCCAGTGCAGATAATCTTCTCTGTTTCATACTTTTAAGCTTTGTGAATTATTTTCTTTAATAAGAACTCTGGCAGATAAGTCAGCCATGATTTATTCTGTATAATATTATAACAAACTACTTTTATAAGCTGATACTTTGCCAGACATTTTGTGGTTTCTAGGTTTGAGTTTATCTATGTCCACCCCAGTGTAAACTGGGTCATTACAGTTGATAAGCGCATGGGTACAACTAGCATCTTTGAAGAGAGAACAATATGTGAAAGTAGCTTTTTGAAAGGTGATGAGTAAACTGGGGAATAAAATTTGAGAATGCATGAAATGCCACTTAAATGAGTCATGGCATAATGAAGGACAAAAAAAAAAAGCAAGTGTGAAGCTATTTGGTAGACTAAGGTTACTGGACGACATGACTGAAAAATCCCACTGCTCTTTTGGCATTTTAACATTATGGAGAAGATGGATAATCACTGCAATTTATATGCCCAAGGTGAAACGTAGCAATTTGACATTTCTGAAGAAGAGGAGGTTCAAGGGGATCTCATCAATTCATATAAATACCTGAAGAGAGGTTGAAAAAGTGGCAGAAACAGAGCCCCACTGGCCACATTTCAGTGGTGGCCAGTGACAGGACAAGAGACAACAGGCACAAACTGGAAAACAGGAGATCCCTTTTGAATATCAGGGAGCACTTCTGTGCTGTGATTGTGATAGAGCATTGGCATGGGCTGTCCAGAGTCTCCTCCTTGGAGATCTCCAGAAGCTGCCCAGATGTGGTCCTGGGCACTCTGCTCTGGTTGGGCCAGGAGGCCTCCAGAGGTCTCTTCAAACCTCAGTCATCCTGTGATTCTGTAAAATTCAATTTCTTGTGTTGAGTAGGGGCTGCAGCTCCTAACTCAGCATGGAGGTCTTACTCTTACAGAAGGCTGTACCAATATAAGCAGTTCCCCACTTCACCTTTTCCATCCAATAAGGCCTGTTCTTTGGCAAGAGCTGCTCTAAATTGTTTAACTCTAACTTGTCTTTCTTATTCCATTGTGTTGGAAGGCAACTAAGTACTAGAGATCTAGATAAAGCACCACACTTATTTACCAGCGTGGTAAAAATGGATGATTGATTGACAAATAAATTAATTAGTACTATAGCCATTAATTACTACATCAGACAAGGACAGAACTTGCAGTTCCTTTCAGTTTCTGGGAACTGAACAAAGAACACTGACACAGGGAGTGGGTGTCTCTGGCAGCAAGAGCAGAAGAAAGGCTGCTCCTTCAGAGAACGCCTTCATGTTTACTATGTGATGCAGTAAGATCTTTGCACTGGATGTTCTATGGGTTATGTCTGCATCATGGTGCCCTTATGCATCTTCTGAGCAACCTGATTTACCTGTCTGGTCTTCTTGCAATCAGGGCACACAAGGGTATATGGTAAAGAAAGGATGTTGGGAATTAATAAAAAGACTCCCTTGAACTTTCTGACCAAGTGTTTTTCTCAGTGGAATTTTCAGATGCCCAAATTACTATTAATATTACCCATCTGAGAAAGCCTGAGACCTAACTGAGGCAGGAATGTATCATTTTTGTTATCTAGGGATATGCAGAAGGCTAAGGGTGATATTCAGTGAAGTTACTTCTACAGTTAGAAATCCGTATTTCCCAACTAATACTTCACTGGGTAAAACAAAGAATAAAAAGAACAAATTACTTCATAAAAATATTTAAATATATAGAGATTAGTATCTGTCTTAACTTTGTTATTAATCATAGTTTAAATGATAATCTCAAATCCCAAGGTGTAGGATATATCTTTAAAGAAGTTTCACAAGTTCGCTTTTTATTATATCATTATACAATATATAGTAATCTTATTTGCTTGAAAATTGTCCTATTAAAATGCAGAGAATAACCTGAGTAACCCCTGTGTGAACCCTGATCCTTATAATCTTGCGATTTCTAATGCTTCACTATACTCTTCCTATAATCTTTATGACTAACAACAAGTTTCTTTGAAACACGTTCTGTCCCTTCTATCTGTGCAGATCTCTGTTCCTACAGAAAATACACTTATCTTCTACCTTTTGCACAAAGAGTGTGGAGCCACTGCCTATATGCTGCCTGCACTTTCATTGATGGATTAAGTGTGTTACCCAAGCCACCAGGTCAGAAGTGTTCTCCCAAGCCCCACTGCCTTTCTAAGCTTCACGTCTGGAAAGTGGAGAATATGGAGAATGTTCTCTGACATGCAGGCAAGGCATATAGTGAATTTTACACCACCAGCATCTCTCACAGACTGCTGGAAAACTGTTCTATGGAAAATAATTGCTGTAAGAGCAATCCATCAAGTCAGTTTGGAAGGATAATGTCCTCATTTCGTGTGAATGCTTGTCTGCTTGAATAGTTTTATCTCTTCATTCTACTGTCCTTGTACATTTTTTCTCCTCAAATCTTTGTTATGGGTCATATTTATGGAATCTTTTCCCTTTTTCTTTCCTGGAATACTTAAGATGATGTCTACTAGCCTGCTACATGCCACCTTTCCTTTAGTATCTCTTGACTGGAAGAGTAAAGAATGGATGTAATGAAAAGTGTGGAGTTTTAGAGTAATAGGGAAGTAAAATTAGTTCTATTGCTTCAAAACAGAGGAAAAACTAAGCGCCAAATCGCAGACTCATGAAATCATAGTCATAGAACAGCTCAGGTTGGAAGGGACCTTGAAAGATCATCTGACCCAACTTTCAAGTCCCTCTGATGGGTGCAGGTGGAGCACAGTGCATTGGTGCTAATAGGTGGAAGCAAATCTTGTCCCACAAAGTTCATTTGGCTTGAAGCTAAAGCTTAGGATTTGGCTATCATCCTTCTGCACAGCTTTCACAAGTCTGAAATTGGCACAGCCTCAGTCTCCACTTCTAGTCCCAGAACAAGATTTTGAAAGCAACATAGCCTCTTGGATTTTTATCGTCAAGGAAACTGGGCCATTTCAAGACCTGTTCCTTAATAAATTACTACTAACTGCCAGCTGTTAACAAACTCAGCATTGTCTCTCTTCTGTACAAACAGCTGTGTTACAAGAGAGAGAGAGGGAAGGGCTTGTTACAACCCCATGGTTCTGGTGAACTTTGTACGCTCTGATTTGTGAAGAATTCATTGTTTGTATTTAAATGGAACATGAAAGTGCTGAAATAGAAAAGAGAGCAAGTATTAGTTGACCTTCAATATTATGATATGATTTCTTACTGCGTAACAGAGATTAGATCCTGAACCATTCAAAAAAGACTTCTTATGTCCCTGAAGACAATAAAGACCATGACAGAACAAACATGGAAAAACACATTTGTCTTTTTAGTACTGAGTTTACAAGGTTAGTAATGTAGTCTCTGGGAACAGTATCAATACAACCAATAGATACAATACCTCTTCTGAAAGTCTGCAGCAACGGTCTATTAACATTAAAAAAAAAAAAAAAAAAAATAATGGGGCTTCACTAATTCTCCTGTGTACTTCAGTTATTCAAAATTGCTCAGCTATAATGCAACACTTGGTTGCCAGGTCAGTCTGGGAATAGTTATTATCACAAAATACATTTACATATGTGCATCAGTGAACAAATTTAATGATGTTGGGTAGTGTGTTAATAAGTTGTACAAAACGTTTTGCTACAGGCTACAATGAGGTGGGCTGGGGATAGTAGGATAGAAAAAAAAGTATTGAAATTTGGCTCAAAAAAAGGGTTTGAAACACAAACATCTTCTGTGTCACTAGAAATGTACTCTGCTGGCAAATACAGACATAAAGAGAAGCACTTTGAGGCACCATCAAGGGTTTGTTAAAATCTGGCTGGACATGGAAGCAGAGCCAATTTATAGAGTGCCAGTTGGCAAGCACAGAGATGTTTATTCTGCTTGATAAGCATCTCCTTAGTAACTCCATGAGACAACAAATAGGATTGATGAGCAGCATGTGGGGAAAAAGGTTGAGCACAAGAATGGTGCGACATGGTGAAAGTTAACCAAACATTAGGAGCAGTACATTGAAATAAAGGCTGTAAGGTTGCTTTTGGCAGGAGGATTCAGGGTAAATACATTAAAAGAGAATAATGAAAAGTATGCAAGGAAAGATAATGGGACAAATTAGCCTGCATTTCACATCCATGCTTATTCCTCTCATCTTGCTAAAGTCAAATTCTGAATCAATTTTCTGACAGTTCTTTATTTGTTTTGCTATTGATTGAGTGCCAGTAACTGTGAGTGGTACGTGAAAGAAAATGAGGTCTTTGTTGAGGTGCAGTACATCTGACCTGTATGCAAGCCATCATTTGTAATTACGGTTTGAGGGACTTCTTTGATAGTTTGGCTCCACCCTTACCAACAACTACTGTATTTGATGCCATTTGCCAATATCCCACAAAGGACGGGTAAGAGAAAAATTAATTAAAGGAACTCCCCATCCCTGAGATAGAGTTGCATAGGAAACCCTAACATTATCAGGGAAAAACTTTATTGTTGATCACAAATCTATAAACACCTTGATTCTCGTTTAATACCTCCCCTTCCCAGACATGTTCACTTTCAAGCTTTCAGGAGAAATATCAGATGAGGTAATGCTGACTGAAATGATCAGCAACAGTAATAGCATAGGGAACAGAATTTTAAATTCCTTCCATATATTTAATAATCTCCATTGCTGTCTAAGGGAGCCAAGCATATTTAAAATTGAATTCATAAGACCTGATGCATAAGATGAATATCCTATGAGGTCACAGAGTACAGTTATGATTATCTAGTCTGACCTTTTGAATAACTCAGATCCTGAAGTTTCATCTCACTATTCTTATACCAAACCAGTACCTTTCGATTACACTATGATAGATATTTTGGAAACACATTCAGAACAGATTTAAAGAATATAAGTGACAAAGAATCAATTGCATCATTAGTAAACTGTTTCTGCGGTCAATTACTAAAGCTGATTTGTACAAAATGTCGACAGAATCATTACCCCAAAGTGCACTCTGACAAAATCATAGAGCTTCATAAAATGTAGAAGTTTTGCTTCAGATAAGATGAGAGCTTCAAGTAGATGCATTCGAATTTTTTGTTTTGAAATTATTTCACTAGTAATTATGATTTTATCTAATATTAAACCAAAGCAAAATAAAAATGTTCCATCATGAATATTTTATTTATCAAGAAATCAGAATTGTTGGATTTCATTGAGTCAAAAAACATGTCTACATTCTAATGAATATTTGATTCTCTAAATTGTTGCCACCATTTATTACTCTCACAATTAAATTACCTTGAAATCTAGGCTGATCTTGAGCTAAATTGACTTCATCTCTAGATAGAAGATGTTATTATTTTATATGCTGGTATGCCTGAGGATCAGCTACTAGGATCCTCTTTATTTCTCTTTTGTGAATATTACAATTCTTTAAATTTATCCTGGAAAACCGGATAAACTGAAGCTCTCCAGACTTTCACAGTAAGGTATGTTGTTCTCAACTTTTAATCCTTATAGCAGCTCTTTTAAGTTCTTTTGGCATCCCTTGTAAGTGTGACTTCATTATTTTAACAACTACTGAACTATAGACACCCTTCTACATTCACTTTATCGTTACTGCTTTAACATCTAACAAGCTTCTGAACTCTCTTCAGTTATGTATTAAGATTTGTGCAGTCAAACCTAGGGAGCACTGTAACTCGTAAGGATGTCTAAAATACATTAGATGAATCATGCCTTAGAAGTGCACACTTCTTTTCATTGACTATCAGTGAAGCCTTGATGATTGATCAAAAGTGGACATCAGCACTTTAATTGTGGGTGGGATTCATTCCTCTGCACGAAACCAATGTCTTGGATTGGTTGTTGGCTAAGAGACATAGAGTTTCTAAAACTTTCTTTTAATGGCATATTATATTCAGAACTCTTTTCCCTTCTTTGTGTGAGTTGAAAACATAGTCAAAGGAGAAAATGATGACTTACCCACCTGTAAGAGTTTCTATTCCTTAATTAAAATACTTTGTATCTATGTCAAGCACTGACTCTGTTGGGGCTAAGCAGAGGTTAAATAGCAAAATTAGTATGGAAATTATAATTTAAATTTAAAGCTCACTGTGTGTCAGGTGGGAAAACTCATTTATCATTTAGAATTGTAAAGACACCTGTAAGTTGTACTTGAAAAGTGAGTGGGCATCTACTGTTCTTGCTGCTGCTTTTACAGCACTTCTCTTTCTACATGTGGACACAGCATTTGCTCTTTATGGAAAGAATAGACCCCTTGACTCGTAGGCTTGTTCCTATGAGAAGGCCTCCCTTTCCACAGCCTTTCTCATTTTGGCTTCTCTAAGGAAGGAGTCAGGGAGCAGCCAGGTTGGACGGTGAGGCAGGAAATGTTTGGTCTGATCTCATTTAAATCATTCTTCTCTAAATAAAGCACTTCATTTCCTATTTACCTTCTCACTTTTCATTTCTCATTATAAAGTCTGGAAACTGGGTTTGATTATAACCATGAAGCGACTAAAGTAATGGGACTACAAGCTAGGGCCTCTAAATTTTCTGGGATAAATAGAAAGGTAAATAATGTTAACTGTTGACTGAGAAGTCACTTGACAGTCATTATGTTCATAATAGTCGATAAAGGAAGAGCCAAGATTCTAAACTGAGTAACTTCTGTGCAAAGAATTGAGTCTACTCCATACACAGAGGAATTAGAGGACCAGATGTTTTGGCATGTTTTGAACTGACACAAAAAGAGGAAAAAACTGTACAGCTCACAGTCATTTGAGCTATGCAGTCATACTGTCTCCATTAGACTTAAACTTTGTTTGTCTTTCATGTCACAAGAGAATTATTACTTAGTTGAACACAAAAAGGGCTGATATTAAAAATACCTTAAAAATATCTATAGTCTTTTTAATTATTTCTAGCAAGGATAATTTATATCCTTCTATTTCACTTATTATCTAATAATACCTATAAATAACCTATTTTCAGTGCTTTTTATTGTATTAAAAATATTGTATTAAAAGTACAGATTTAATGCATTAGATCATTTGCTTTCTTCTATTATGTCCTCAACAGCCAATTCACCCCAAGGCATAGATTAAATAGTATCCCATGGTGATATTCCTTTCTTCTTTGTTTATATCATTTCTTATGGTTTTTCATGTCCGTCATTCTATTTAGACCATTATACTAATCTAATTTAAACAAAGAAGTTGTACTTTCCAATTTCTTGTGGCATTATATGTGGTATCTTGATAAAAGAAATGAAAAATCTATTTTTTGCTTCTTTTATCAAAGAATGACTTTTATCCAAACTGTACCATATTAAATTTGTAAGTGAAAACCTAGACTGTGCTACATTTTAGTAGATATTTCATGCAAAGCACTGTAAGAAGTAGGCATAGAGAGCAGGATTTTGAGATAACCCTTTGAAGTACCCTACAGTATTTAAGATTATAATGATACCCAAATCTGTCAGGAGCAGTGAACTACTTCTAGAATTCCCATGCATTGCTGGACATGGAACAGGGCATGATGTCCTAGGACATCTTGAATGATGCTAATATTTACATAAGTGTTGGACCTCTACTTTAGGAAAAGTTGATCTCTATAGTCCATCGACTGTGCTAACTGAAACTTCATTAACTTTGACAAAGACTAGACACTTAATGGATGAGATGTCTACATTTAAATGAATTCCTTCTACCCTTTTTCAAAAGCAGTTGTCTAGGCTTCCACAGTTGCCAATAAAGTAGCATACCCGTAGGCAATCCACCCAGTATAGACCCCAAGATTCACCTCCCATGGGCACATCACTTAAATCTACTTTGGTTTACATGCCATAGAAGTAATACGTAGTCATGTAAGCAAACAACCTTTGGCAACAAATACTGTATCTAACTTAGGTGATATGTATAGCTATGTATTGATCCCCTCTACAGCAGTAATTTCACTCTTCTCTGATTCTGAGCTGTGATGCTGTACATAAGTAATCATGTTCCAGAAGAGTCCCATCTCTACTGATGTGTTGAGGGATGGATACAAACAGAACATTGTTATTCAGGTCAGTGTTTGGATGTCTTATCAGAAAGATCCTGCTCTTACTTTTTTACATTGTCTCTACAATTAGAAATAAATGAATAAACACTACCAAAAGTGCCAAGTCACTGCTCTTGAAAAGGATTTGTTACTTTTTTTTTTTAATTTATTTTTTGGAATTACCTGCTTTAAAAAGTAGTAAATGAACCTAACATACAATATTTCAGCTCTGGATGTATACTTGTAACTTTTAAGCATCTGTTGAGTCTGAGAAACAGAATTTGTACCTGATGCAAGACCTTGTACCAAGTGGCTGCATCACAGGTTCAGTGAATTTGGGAATGGCACAAGGAGAAGTGAGGAAGGAAGCAGATCAACAATTTGGGGCTATGAAATACTTTATCAGTCTAACATTTGCAACACATACTTTAAAACAATCACATTTCAGAGTTTTTCATCCTTCTTCCTCTGAATCCTCCTCCTCTTTCCCCACTTTCTGCTTAAGCCATCTATTATCTGTAATAAAAATTCTTTTAAAAAGCTCCTCCTAAATGGGAGGATGATGCGTAGCAGTCTGGATTTAATATTTTTAGTGAACTAAATGTTATTTGGCTATTGGCATGAGACTGCTGACTCTTCATAAAGGTCATGCTGAGGCTGGACAATCCAGTTTTTGTAAAGCATTGACAAAATAAGAATATTAAGGAATTATACATTCCAGTATTTTTACAGTCATAAATGATTGCATATGCAAAAGTGCAAATCTACAATTAAAAGCAACTTTGAGGCATATATAAACCTTGTGTTTATGTTAGTCATAAAATTCATAAATAAAAAACTCTAAAATTAGTTTTAAAATTAAGGATCTGGCTCCTTTGGACTTTTACCATCTTTTGGAAAGCTTTTGCTACCTATACACAGAAATTCTCTAGAATAGCTTTCTACAGAGTGACAAATGTTTTTGTTTGCTTATTTGTGTTTAATGTTATTTTAACTCATATAGGACTGTTTTAGAAGCTGAAAACGTATTTTAAAATTGAACAAAATGAATTCAGAAAATTCATTCAGAAATATTTTTGCTTTACTCTGAATTAGTCTTTAAAAATTATTGCCTGTGGGAGCCTGAGGAATTTGTCCTATCAAACTCACAGAGTTAACATTGGTTTAACTGAAGAACAAACACTTTCTGTGAACAATAAAACTTGGCAAAGCAAAAACAAACAAACAAAAAAACCCAACTTGGTGGGTAGTGGCTACAAAAGAAGCATCAATATACTATGAAAAACATTCTCATCTTTTAATGGGCTAGAAATGTTGATTTCTGCTTTCAGAAATAATTTAGTTCTGTAACACAAAGGAAATACATGCTCACAGTGAAGACTTCCAGCTCCCTTTTTAAAATGCATGTAGTGTCACTGCTGTCGCACACCTTTGATCTGTTCGTGGTTTGTTGTCATGCGAAGTCTTTTGTAGTTGAATAAGTACTTTACCAATAAATATTTTCAGAAGTGCTCTGCCATGGTTGACTGGATGGCCTGAGACCAGATCACATTTTAAGAAGCTTCCTCTGTCCATTTCCTTCTGGATGACTGCCTTGGAGAGGCATTGCATTCGTAACGATGTTGAGCTATTTTGTTGGGTTAAAATGTCTGGAAAGATAACTCATTTGTGAAATTAAGGCTGTCAACAAATGAAAAACTTACTGTAACAGCATCCAACCCCCATCTCCCTTTAATTATCAGACGATAACTTGTCTGTGTTTTAAATGTGGGCCTTTAGATCTGTGCTTGTGAAATGTTTAATATTCACTTTATGCTGCCTCAGTAGCAGACCTCCACAGTTATTGGTAAAATGAAATTGCTTTTGTTAGCATTTTTTTTAAGTCTGTGCAAAGAAGTGAATCATAGGGAACCTACTGACATTTATTTTGACTTACTAGAGAAATATTTTTGAAGCACAAAGATACATTTTCCTGAAAAAATGTCAAATCTAAGTTTCTGTTACTTAAGTAAAAGCAGCTGAAAGGTAAAAACAGTGTGAAAAAGCTAAAAGAGCTTTGAAGAAAAATAACACACCTACAAAGGAGTATTTCATCAGTAGGGAAGGACTGTGCCTGCTTTGTTCAACTCACCTTTATCCAGTGCTGGGTCACATCATATCATGCATATCACAGAAAACATCAGACAGCAGCATAGAACATCAAGCATTAGTGGGGGCTCTGCCTGCATTCCCCTATTTCCCCACATGTGACCACCCTGAGGGTGCTTTGAGGTGCAAAGTAATTCCCCAGCATTTACTCAGAAAGATAACCTCCCTCCTCACACCCTGCGGTTCCCTGCACTGTCCACAGTAATGATAAAAACATCTCTTGTTTCTTTCTGAACTCAGCCTAGTTTATATAAGCCTTTGTGGAAAGAAGGAAAAGGAGACTTCCTCGCGGGGTATGAAGGGATAAGTAGAATCTGTCCCTCAGACTGTGAATCTGGCCTGTATCTTACTAGAACAATTTAATCTTTCAGCATGGAAATGCACTGCAGAAAGGAAATCCAACCTAAGTCTCTGTGGAAAAAGAGATTCAAACAAGAAAAATCAATAAACAGGTATTTCTGTCACTATGAGCATTCAGTGGATGCTGCTTTCTATGTGTTTTCTTTTGTTACTGTTGGGAACAGAAATAATTTTTTGAAGACTCTTACATATGTAGATAAAATTATGTAAATCTGCATACATACATACAATCTGTTTGTATACATATACACATATATATACATATACACAGCTTGTCATATAGCTGGGAATGCTGCAAGGTCATCTTCAGAGATAGTTTTCGTTTAACACATATCACAAATGGCAAAGATAATTAAATAAAAGCTATTGGAGTCCAAATAACTTCCCACCAGATTGTTTCTACCCATGGAACCAAAGATAAGCTCCTCTGAATCACACTTAATTCTCCACCCCTTGCTATACATTTGTGTCAGATGTATTGTGTTTCTTCCTTGCACAGCAGCAAACCCAACGGCCAGACAACAAGGAAGGAATAAGAAGGGATAACATCACAAATCTAAACTTGAGGTTATTTGACTTAGCATTTGTTTGCATAATGTCTGGCAAGCAAAGAAAACACACAGAAAGCAGAATAAGGTAGCTATGTCTGAGAGTCAAATATTTAATTTGACTCTTGTGTAAGCTGATGCTCATAAATGACAGTTTTGCATTTATCACTCATTCGTACATTTGGCAGCCTGAGTTCACCAATTACTCAGAAGCACTTTTTCCTCTTTTTTTTTTTTTCACTAAAAATCTCTAGTGAAATCAATTAATTTCAATTCATTTACTCTAAATGTAGGACCTGTTGTTACGTGACCTCAGCAGACAATGGGTCAGACTACTTTGGCAGTGGAACAAAGCAAAACTGGAAGATTATTATGAAGGCACTTCAGTTACTGTACTCTTTAGATTACACATCCTGCTGGGTGCTCTTCAGCCACATTCTTTTGTCAGGCAGTAATTTTATCTCATCCTATAAAAAAGCACTCATAAGAGCTGAGTAATCCCAATAAAACTGGATCTCGCTACCTGTGGGTTGAAAGAACTTTTAGCAAACTCAGACAGTAACAACTCTACTGCTAAAAAGTCTATTTTCATCATTTTAATACATTGTCCATTATTTATCCTTGTCCCTTGTCCATGCCTGCTTAATCAAACCCTTTTTTGCAGAATGGTAAATTTCAGATTTTTCAGGAAACAGAAAAATTTCTAGTTTGCATGGAAGGAAGACTTGACTTCACAGATAAATTTCACTGCAGTAATCTATACACCCTAAGGTAATGTTTTCCATGAGAAAATTATCTCTATTATTTGTAATAAGTATTTTGCAACTTATTACATTGCCAGGAATATGGTCTAATATGAATAAGGAAGCCTTTCTTATGCATTGAAAGTTAAACAAGCTCCACTGATATGGAAATTTGCCATCAGGAATACTTCTATAAGGAAAACTGGATAAAGTTTGAGATAAGTGAGAAAATTTTCAATTTGATAAGTTACTCATATGTTCACAGTATTCATCAAGATAGTTTCACATTATTAAAAAAAAAAAATTATTCCATTGAGGTTTCTTTAGATCTTTTTTTGTTATTGCTGTTGTTCTGTCATAACTGAATTTCAAATGCCATTAAAGACTGTTCTTATGTATGACTGAGGAGAAAATTCTGTTCTGTCTTTGCAGTATATTCACCTGTGAGTTCCCCATCCAGTGTCAACTGACCAATCTGATATCTACATTTTGGTGAGCCAAAAATACTGAACATTTTTCACTTTCTAGATTCTGCAGTACTTCTCATGGAAAAAAATGGATGAAATTGCAATGTCTTTTTTCAGATTCACTGTAAATAAATCCAATGGCAGAGGTACCTATTGCACTTCAGGAACTCCACAGAGAAAACCATGTTGTTGTTCAGATTAAGACCAAACAAGACACTAAACAACTGTACACGATATTCATCCCAGAATACTCAAACAGCAGGCTGATGTCGTAAGACTCTCACAATTTTTCAATGGGAATCTGGAGAGATCCTAGTTGACTGAAAGTTGGCAAACATTGTCACGCACGAATAAGTATCCAGTAATTACAGCCCTGTCAATCTCACTTTGTTATCTGGCAAAATTCTGGAGAAGATTATACTAGGCGTTACTGAAAAACATCTGAAATACAGTCACTGGTCACAGCCAGTGCAGCTTCATGAGGGGAAAATCCTGTTTAATCTCCACCACAGTATTCCTTTCTTATTCTCTGAACTTTTCTGGGAAAAATGCTTAGTACAGCACTGTGAAGGGATACTAGAGAACTTTCATCAAAAGCACAATTTTCTTGAAGCCTCTATTTTAATATTAGATTTCTGTCTATGATATCTTACCAAGGGTTGTTCAGGAAGTATAATCTAGCCAGAGAAAAGTTTATCCTTTGCTCTCAATTACCAGAGGAAAAACTTGATCATCCAGTTGTATTTTGCAGGGAAGGATATTTGTATACAGCTCAATCTACTTTGCTATCAGCAAAGATAATAAAAATTGTTCACACTATAACTCTATAAAGTTCCTCTACTTTTCCATTATGGGCTATGCTTTTAACTTGCTGTAGCCGCTAAAGCTTGTTAAAAGAAATTAGAGGAATCTCTGCTTACATGAGACAGAAAAATAAGATTCAATTCAGTAGATATGCTTAGATACAGCCATCATCTCTGCAAGGAAAAAAAAAAAAAAAAAGACACCATAAAACAAACAAAAAAAGGAACATAAAAGCAAGAGCCCCACTTGGAAGTAAATAACTTCATGAACAGTAAAGTCTATGGTGATATTTTATGTCAGGTAAAGGAAGGGAAAGCATAAGGAATGACTTTTAATTGTAGATATTTTAACTGTAGATCTCTGGCTTATGGTGTACAGATCCTAATCCATGCAGATTAAAAGAAGGATATCATAAATATTATCCTGAAAAATCGCTAAATAGCGGTGAAGAGCTCATGTAATATCTACAATTTACTGGCCTTACAAATGCATCACATCCCAAACAGAAGAAAAGCTTTTTGCCTCAGTACAATTGGCACAAGAGGAATACCAATGTCTCAACCTGGTGCAACTAAGCAGGGAGTGAAAAGTGTGACTTTCACTTAGTGTTTCATCTGATAAGCAACCACAGAAGTTCAGCTCAGTTATAATCTCAGAAACGCAGCCTCTACCATTTTACCAGCAGGCCATTACAGCAGTGCAGTTTTTCAGAGTGTGTAAACACCCAAAAACACTCCTTTTAGAGTCCACAGATCCCATATATGTTCCAAAGACATGAGAGTAGTCAGGGGTTCCTGTGCGACCAGTAGCCTAAATGTGCATCTTCTTTCTTACATGGTGTCTCCTCAAAGACCATGACTCTCATTAGAGATCTTCAAGATATGAAAGCTAACAACACTGCTAAAGGCTCATGCGTTAAAAACTAAATTTGAATTCAATATTTTGCATAACCCCTGACATAATATAAGATATATCAAGGTTTTAATACTGTCTTCCATTCAATCAAAAGAAGAGCTGACATGAATTTAAAGAGATGTAGAGTGTGACCCTGTAGTACAGTATCATTTCTTTCTTGTTCAGAAAATGCTGTGGCAAATCTTTCACAGTGGCAAATCACAATGAATAAGGGGCTGGAAACCTGGCAGATCACAAGTGCCACAACAGGCTTTCATCTAACACAGGAATAGTGTTCAGCATCCTGAGATTCACACTGTACATTTTTTCACTTTTGCAGAAGTGCATTCCTTGGTAAAGAGGCAGAGCTGATTATTGGAACTGACAATATCTGAACCACAGCTACATTTTTTTCCCAGTGAAACAATAAATATTTAAAATAAATGCTTCACAGTTCATAGCACAGAATTCTACCATTCAGTTAAAAGCATTCTGTTAAAATACTGTCATCTTAGAATAAAATCTGAAGGTAAATGGACTATTATGAACTAATCTAATGCAGTGTAGTTTTGTTTTACAACTATTTACTGCTTCTATTAGGTTTTCTTTTTGGCTATTCATTAAAAGATTATAATAGAGAATACTAAGAAAACCTGTGAGGTATACTGAGTTTGATGTATTCATTTCCTCTTCATAGCATTCCATCTTCCCTCAAAAAGGTGACTTCAATTTCTATCAGCATTCAGAACTGATTTACTAAGACTTGTTCAAGCCAGTAATAGCCTACTCACCGGAGGTTCAGACAGTAGAGAGAGGGGTGGATGTCTGAACTGGAACTCACTTTTCTACTGCTTACAAATTGGCTTTGAAGAATCTTGAAAATCGCAGTGATTCTTGATTTTAGGCAAGATAAGATAAGTGGCTTTATATGCTCTGAGTTTCTGCTTCAGATCTCAGCCAAAATTCAGCATGCATACTTTGCAAATCAAGGTTAAAAAGGCTGTATTTTTAAAAAATGCTGCATCACTAAACTCATTTTAATTTTACAAAAATTTGATTCAGACCTGTTACTATTTAAAATACTTACAGAATATCTCACATTCATATTTCAGATGCTTTATTTTTTTCTGAAAATTGTGATGAAAACAACAAGATCAAGAGGCATTCAAGAATCCAGACTGATAAACAATTGTGAAGCTGTTCTCTGATGTTTTATTTTTGCAAGCAAAGATCTTCACTGCTTCATGAAGATAAATATCTTCCGTTTCCTAAAAGTTTTCAACTTAGGAATACTGGATAGATGGGAAGGGGGCACCATATCCCCACAACCAGTTTTTCTCCACTGAGTACATGAACAAAGACCATTGCCTGGAGACTTTTTCAGTCTTCAGTAAACAAGAGAAAACAAGTAAAGATAAAACTCTCATTAAAATGATGTCGCAAACCTGTATAAACTGATACTTTAAAATAAGGAGCATAAAAAGTACAGAAATCCCTCTCTGGATAATGAGAGTTTCAAATGCTTTCCTGTTATGGTATTGGTGCATTTTGTGCTTTGAACAAATGTTATGTCAAGCCATGTGAGCATAAGAGCACTAATTTTCACAAGCACACAGCAAAAGAAGCAAATAAAAAATAATCAGAGTAATAGAAACTCTTGATCTACTCCCATCATAAGAAACTGTAAATTAAGTACCGACTGGACAACATGTGGTTTCTTTCTATCTTCCAAATGATTCTCGCAAAATGGAGCACAGCACATTTGTAATATACAGAACACAGATGATGTATAAACACATCACACAGCAATATTCAAGCAACTCATTCTTCATACAACCACTGTAAGGAAGAAAATAAGCCAGACTCTCTTCACAATTAGTCTGCGCTTTTCCTTTTATTCTTACTGTTACATATTTCTTTTTTCTCCCCTCTGTTATGTCAGGCTTGGCTGCTAATGATCAATGAACTCAGAAGCAGGTCACAAACACAGAACTACTGAGCAATGCTGTCCTACTTCCTTCCTTCTTATTAAATTCAGTGCTGTCTGTATTTTTCAGAGTGGATTTCATACAAGTGTCTACTTACAGGCTTAGAGCATGCTTACCGAAGGTTCAGATGTTTCTGTTATCCATTTGGTTTTGGTTTGTAAACTGTAAACAAATCAACAACAACAATAAACATAGCATAATAAGGAATCTGTGTTCTATGTTACAGCAATATTACTTCTACCAGAAGTAAAGCTCCCCTGCTTTGTATATGTAAGCCATCATATTTGTCTTTTCTCTTCTTTTGTTTGCTGGTCAGTGAAAATAAAATTGAATTTAGCCACACAGTTAAGAATTCACCACTTCATACATAGAGGAGAAATTAAACAGTCTTTTTTTTTTTCTCATCTAAACACACACCTTCCAAACTAAAACAAACCAGCACTAAATGGGAAAAAAAAAAAAAAAAAAAAAAAAAAAATCATTGCTAGATAGACAAATTATTGTTTTATCATGTAGATTTGGTTAGATAGCTGGTGTGCTTTTGTTATCACTTACAGGGAATTCCTTTGCTTGTATTACTGAATTTTATTTAATCATGAGTTCATTTCAGCAGGGTTTTGTCTGGAGTCTCTATGTAAGGCCAAAACAAATGACCTCTATAGGGATGCCTAAGTTAGCTTGGGCATAGACCAAAAAAAGTGCTATATCATCTCAGACAAATTTGAACATAAAGTGTTTAAAACCCCATTGAGTAGGGTAGATTGATGGGTATGGCTCTAGCAATCACCATGCCCTCTGACTTCACATAGCATCTATCTTCATCCTGCCTCAGTCAACACTGGATATTGAAACCATCCCAGCATACCTATCTTCAATTTGCCACAGACACCTTTAGACCAGATTAATTATTTTCAATCTTCGGGTCAGTTGCCTTACACATGAATATTAAAATTCAAAAGTATGCCCTCCAGTAAGAAAATTGTACAACTTTCCAGAATAAGTGAGATTAATCAGACATGATAATTATGGTAATAAATGTAATATTAACTTATCACATCATATAAATTCAACTAAATGAGCTCCATGGCAAGAGCAGTTAAGAAGAAGGAAGAAAGGCAATGACAACCTACATTATTGAAAATAAACCCTTCAGTGGCCAAATTAAAGCTATTTCTCACAGTCCATATACAGTTCATGTTATCCATATGCTCTGTATGTCTAGAGGGAGAAAAAATACATGGACCTGCATCCTCTGCACGTAAACCCTAACCAGATAAACTTTTACACAGCATAGAAAAAGTGCTGTAGACAGTTATTCTGTCTGGCTTTTCCTGACAATGTAGCATTAAATGTTCTATCAGATCTTTGTCTATTAAATTCTGGTTCAGCCAATAGGCCTCAGTTCGTAATTTCACAATTTTGAAATGCTTAAAATTAGATCATTTTTCATTTTAGCTTCTAATATGCTTTTTAATGTGGAGTTTGTCTACTGAAGGCAGAAAAATGTGCTCTGTATAAATGCTGTATCAGTGTGTTTAATTGATGACACTGGAACTATGAGAGGCAATGCACAACATGCACTAAAAAGCTGAAGATATCCACTTTCTGCCATCACAATCCTCTCAGAAAAGATTAGATCAGCTTCCTTAGGCCTCACACCTGATATTTCTTACTCTAACCTTATTTTCCAGGTGATCAGTTCAATTTCACAGTGTTCTACAATCTTCTTTGGAATCCTCAAATAGAATAGGGTCTGTCCATCAATTGTTATCTCCATGTCTTCAATTTCTATCTCCACTTCATTCAATTTTACAGTGAAACTTACAGAATTTCTTTATCAGTTGTAGCTTGTCCAGCATTTTATTAATCTCCTCTATGTTCTTAATAAATAAAGTCTGACATTGTGCTATAACACAAATTCATACACTGAAAAATGGCAATGAGATAATGAGAAAAAAGTTAAAAACCCAACTATTGAAAGATTATATGTCAATTCATTTGAGCACTGAAGTCTATTTATTGATACTATCACTGTCTAATAAAAGTATTTAAAAAAATTATTAAAAACAAACAAACAAAAACAAACAAAAAACCCACTACCGTATGAAGTCATTAGTCCACAATTGTATTTTGCCTGGTTAACTGAGTCCCTGGTATGGAAAGAAAAATGTGCTGATTCAAAAAAAGTGTTTTAGATTGGAATAAAGTTGATTTTTTCTTCAGTTTCCCTAACTTGCTGTCAGAAAACTAGATTGAAATATTTTGAGTAGAATGCTGGGAATTTTATTTAAAATTCATTTTATTTGAGGAATGAATATTTAAATACCCAGGACTGAAGTTCTGTGCAAGATATACATTTTCATGCTTTTTTTTTTTTCTGTCTGTCAGAAGTTCTATAGAATATTTCAAGTCTTTTTTCCCTTGCAATTGCATCCAAATTAAAACACAAAACCTTAGTAAGATATCATTTAACTAAGTTTTCTCAGATTCATTGTCAGAAGAGACGTGCTGTATCTACAGTCATAACTGAAGGCCACAATTCTCTTCACCTCTACCTCCAAACCAAAAAGGGCTTTGTGCTCAGAATGGCTGAGCTCATGCCCTCACTACCTTCACAGATCATGATTCACCTCCAGAAAGCGAATGCCATGCAGCAGGAGGCAAGTATAAATTCACTTTGGTGAAGGGGATTGTTGGTGAGTTCATACATGTTAAACATACAACAGCATAAAAACTTATTATTCTCAGGCTGTACCTGCTGTAGCTCTTCATAGTATACATGGAGAAATCGTATACTAGCGTGCTTGATTAATCCATTTTACAGATTGGATGTTGGCACTGCAAGCAACAGCATGGCAGAGGCAATGTGCCAACCACTGGAGGTCTTTGCATTCATTAAAACAATAATGCAAATATCTACATACAATTACATACAACAGATGGCCCATAGAAGTCAGTGTTTTCAAGATTTGGTGTTTCAAAAGTTTATCACATATCAACATTTTTTGTATAAAGAGCATTGTATACTGAACAAAACAGTGTTCTTGTGGAAAGCAAAAGGGAAAAAAACTGAAGGCCATGTTATTTCACACATCTTACATGTCTTAGGAGCACTCTGTTCTAAACAAGGAGGATATGGAGGATGTTTTTCAGTATGGTTAGCATGGTATGCCTCTCCTTCATCTGGAAGCTAGCAAAAAAGCAACCAAAACTAGTATCCTAGAAAAATCACATAACGTTTTTATTCATGTTGCAGTGGATTTTTTTTCTTTTTTTTTTTTTTAATGCTGTCTATGATTGAATCTACTTCTCATCTCTTGTCTTGCATTGTAATTTTGGGAAAGAAAGAGTCTGTATTTTCCTATGCTAACTAACTGAAGACAGTGTGTGACTTTACAATGCAAATAATTTAGTGAGATAAATAATACAAACTAATATTCAACAACGAAATTATTTCTATTTTCATTACAATACTTCAGAAAATTATTTTTAATACATTATTTCTAATGGCATCATTATCATTAGATGGAACAGAAGATACAGATCACATTTGCTTCTTTAAAATAATGTTAGTCCTGTAACTTCAAAAGCTTTGGCAAATTAAGAAATACAAGGTTCTGATACCCAGTGAATCCTATTGTCCTCTAAGATAAAGAAAGTGCTATGTAACAATCTAAAACCTTCTGTTCTGTTATTTTGCATAAAAAAAAAAGCAACATTTGTTCAGTATTTCAAAATGAAATCACTTCTCAATTCCTTTGCATTCACTAATGCTTTTGTTTTAAAGACCTCACTGTTTAAACAGTAACTGCTTGCACTCAAAGACCATCCCTGCTCAACAACAGTGATGGAGCAGGTATGGATGGCTGCAAACAGGAAGATCTGTGCAAGGAAACAAGGAAACAGTGCTGATCAGCTATCAAACTTGATGTGCTTCTTGCACATGTGTAACTTCTTGCAGACAAGCAAATTGATTTCTCTGTACCATCCCTCGGACCATCTCTTCTTTCATTCTACACGCAGGTACTGGCAGAGGCCTGGGTCTGCCACTGCAGTCAACAGAGGAAACAACGGAAAGCTGTCTTCATTGAGTTGGCAACAAAAGTACAACCACAAAGGTTTCACAGCCAGGGGAAAATCTCCAGCTCCAGCAATGTCGTGTTCACTTATGAAAAGCAAAAAAATACTGATCATGGTGACTAGAGAGGTGCCTGAAGCTAGAAACTCAGTGAAAGAGGAATTGCAGCTGGCTACTGTGAGCCAGAGATGAGACTAAGCCAAAAAGGAACAGTGACAGCTTTTATACAATTAATACGGGCTCTGTTCCAACAAAATAACCTTTTCTGTTTTATTTAATCGTCCAAAAGAAATGAATAATGGGAAGGAAGGTGGGAGGAATAGCCTGCTTCAAAAAAATCCTGGATGATGGAAACTAACTGGACTTGGTCGCTGTTTTTTTCTTCTCTGAGGCAATGGTGAAAGAAGATAAGCAAGAGAATCAAAATCAAGTGAGCTCAGGACTCGATGGCTCCTTGCCATTAAAAGATATTTTCCTGTTTGCGCGGTCAAGAGAATGAAAGAGTCACAAGGGGCACTGAGGAGGCAAGCAGGGAAGAGGTTTGCTAGACATTAGAACCATTATTTTCACCTTAGTGATGAATAGTCAGGATCAGGAAGAAGGAAAATAGTAAGAAACCTCTGTTGTTGCTCAAGAGCAAGACAAAGATAGATGAACTGGCAACAGCTAACACTGACCTAGCTATCAGGCAGAGAAATGGTCTGCAAATTTTCACAGCTGTTCAAAAACATCAAGGCAGCAGCAAGGAAAGCAGCCACCTTTTCCACCTCTTTTCCATTTCTTCTGCCTTAGCAATTGAGAGCATGAGGAATAAAACAGCATTGAAAATATGTAAAGAAGGTAACAAAAAGAATATTCCTGCAAAAAATGTATTGAAGAGTCAATATTCATTTCAATATTTTAGTGCCATGTTCTCATGCTGTTACTCCCACTTCTCATTGCAGATTATTATATGAACAAAATAATTCTGTGAAGGAGACCACATAGCCATTAGACAGTCATGACAGTGCATGTGGTTTCTTTCACTTGGAATTACGGTAAGAGAAAAAAAATGAGACATAAAAATGGAAAAGCACATAGAAAAAAGGAAAAAAAGACTTATTAGGCCCTGAGGAGGAATTCACCTAAAAGTAGATGTCTGGAAGGTAGAAATATAGAATCCCTCAACACTCAGAGGTACTACTGGAGGACAGTAATTTCCTCGCAAGATAAATGCCTAAAATAGATTAGATCAATTTAGATTAATTATTTCCTGGAATTGTCTATATTTGTCCAGTGGCCCCCGAGAAACAATAAACAGCTAACCAACTAACTTTTAAATGGAAAGTGCTAGGTAAGTTTTTCCCATCATAAGAGAGTGCCGTGTAATGGTACATCTCAGAGAATCTCATTAACTCATATGCACCATCTCATACTTCCCATAGAAACAGTAATGCACCCATTCTATATGTAAATTATGAAAAAGGGGAGGACTGGAAACAATCATTAACTTTACAAGAAATAAGAAAATACTGTTCATTGTACTACAGGTATTAAAATGAGATATTCCAGTAATTTTTATCTAATATTTAACAGGCAGATTCGGAGGGGAGGCAAAAATCATTGCCTGGATGATAAAAATACTTGGTACTGTTGAATTGAGCTCTAAATCATCTAAATATATAAGCAAACATTCCTGCAGGGTTTTACAGCTATAAGAGTATATAATGCTGTGGCAAAAATGGCATACATACTTGTGTTCTAGCTGATTTGAAAAAAGCTAATTTTAGTAAGCTTTACCTTAGTAAAATTCAGTGTGGAAGACTTCTGATTGCATTCTTCCTTCATAAGACCCCCTCTGTAACTCTTACAGCCAAAGCAACATGATTCATCTGTACTTTTTAATTATTTCTAGCTAAGAAAAGTTGCTGCTTTTTTTTCATGTTTATGCACTCTTCAAAAACCATTAAGACCTTGCCTGACTTTCACAGTAGCCAATATGTCTTCTGTTTGAACAATAAGACACAGTCCTGATTGTCAGTTTGAAAACAGACATCTCTTTCTTTATCATCATGCCCAGATATTATTGCTCATCTTTTCCAAAGTTGTGATCCAAAGTACCATGAGAGGAAATTAAAAGGCGCAGCAAGAGACGGATGTTAAGGATGGAGTTTCAGCCTTTGAATTTGCTGTCTTTTATAAGTTAAAATAAGATTATTTATACAGAGTGATCAAATGATGGTCAAACATGGAGGAACTCGGCAGTTCAGTAAGGGTCAGTTCCCAAGATCTGCCTAACCAAATAGATAAGAATTCTTTACTCTCAGGTGCACCCCCTGACTACCTTTTAAAAAACCCAGCCAGCTCACTCTCAGCTTCAACAACTTTTTTTTTTAAGGAGACTTACCAAAGTTTTCCTTTAAATCTTGTGATTCTTCCAATTGTCAGCTCTATTTGAATCAGAGCACATATATTTCCTGTCTTATTTCTTCCTCAGAAGGGATCCAAGCCAGGCTCATTAACTCCCAGAGTCATCCTCCTGTGTAAGGATAGTAAAGAGAGAACAGATAAGGAATAGTGCCAAGAGGTGTTCTTGACCACAGCCTCCTTTTATACAGCCTAAGATTTAGCACAGTTCAACGGACAAAAGTCTGCCTTGGTTATTCAGATAATTCTATTTTGATGTATGTATCCAGAGGTCTATCCATTTAAAAAATATATTATATATATTTATATTATATATAGCATATAAAATACATTCAGCAGTGGCGCACATTACTGGACCTGCTCTGAAAATAATGCCTCCGATTTTATTATGTTGGTCCACAACATCACAGAATCACAGAATCACAGAATGGCTCATGTTGGAAGGGAACTTAAGGATCATGAATCTCCAACCCCCTGCCACAGGCAGGGCCACCAGCCTCCCCATTTAATACTAGACCAGGCTGCCCAGGGCGCCATCCAACCTGGTCTTGAACACCTCCAGGGACGGGGCATCCACAACCTCTCTGGGCAGCCTGTTCCAGCACCTCACCACTCTCACAGTAAAGAACTTAAATGTGTTTGGCATAGAAAAGGGGAGATACTTCTGGATTTTCTGGAAACCATCAGACAAATCATCAATTCTGATCACTACATAGCAACTCTGACTAAGTTGAAGGCCCAACCTTATGAATCAGATCAGAGGAAAAGATAACCTTTCTCTTGAAACAGAGAAAACACCTGAAAACACCTGAATACACCAGGCCCCATACCAGTTTAAAGACAGTGGAGCTCATTGCCAATTTTGGCTGGGGTGTCTGACCACACCACCATATAGACTGAATTCAGAATCTTCCAACATCTTTCTGTTCAGGCCAATGAAAGATGGACCGTATGGGCAACATTTTCCTAGCAACAAAACCATCATAGCATCTGTGAAACTGTGGATCTCCTCCACTTGTGTAAATTTTGACAAGGCTCTTGTTCATCACTGGTGAAAATGCACAGCTAATGGTGGTGAGTAGGTTGAAAATAAGTGTTCTGTAGCTGAGAATTTTCTCTATAAAATAGTGTTATTATGCTCTTTGTATCTCTTGTTATTTCCATGGAAATTGATATGAAGCATTACTTTCAGAGCAACCTATGTATGAGCAGGCAGTAAAAGAAAAATATTATTTCTCAGTCCCCAGTCATTATCTCATTTGTTATTCTTCCTGCCCCCATCCTTACAAGCACCTCTTCCCTCAGTGCTATTTGATTTCTCTCTACCTCTGCTCTTCATAACGTGTTTCTCTGACTTTATGTTAAATGATGAATATACAAGTTATGTGAGCGCTTCTCTCTAAGGGAAATACTTTTGAAGGAATACAAGTGAGATGTAAATGATATAATATGAAGTGCTATAATTCCACCAACGTGAAGTTTCACATGTAGAAATTTAAAAACTTGGCATAGTTCTGAGCCATCTCAAAGTTAGCCTTTCTTTTGAGAAAGAGATTGGACCGAATGATCCGCAGAGATCCCATCTGATCTATCTTTCCCTGGTTCAAGAAAAAGGGGCTATCACTCCAAAAAGTTGCTCAGCAACATCATGAGAACTGGAAGCATATAACTATATAAGCTATGTGTATAACATTGAAGCCATTAATTTAGCTTTAATTTTGGAAAGATTGGTCAGTACAGTTTCAATAAACAATATAAAATTGTCATTGTAAAACAAAGCAATGACTCACATACTCCATTGTTGTGACAGTAGCTCAGTAGTATGACTGCATGAAAAGTGAATTCCTAACTCTGCTTAAATTTTGTGCTTTCCAGACTTCAATTTATACTTCCAATATGTCTTTATTCAGTCTTATATAAATGGATGTTATCATTATCCATATAAAAAATAATTTCAATGGAAGCCTCATATGCACCTATGCTAAAAAATCTTGCTTACTCCTGAAGCAAGAGAAAATTGAACAAGTTCTCTGATAATTCAGCAATATATTCCAAAATTTAAAAAAAAATGAAAGTCTCAAACTCAGTCAAAATGCACCCCAAAGCTAAAAGTAAATTCAGCAATCTAATGCTGTTTCTTCATTCAGCATGGACAAGTTTTCTCAAAGTTCATTTGCAGTTGCCTTAGAGTGCAGGCTTGAAGAGGAGAAAACATAGTCATTCTTATTTCAAATCTGCCATCTTACAAATTTTAGTCTCAGACTCATGCAGCTGAAAAAAAAATGCAGCTAAGAAAAAGTAATCAGAAGACTTTACAATGAAGAGATCATTGCATTTGTCCAGCAAATCTCACCCAGCAAAGAACTCGGCTTCTTTTAGGTTGATGATGCTTCATTTTTCACCTAGCCAGGTAGCAGGTGCTTCGCTCTCTGAAGAGATCCTGAACATGAGCACAGAATTAAAAGTGTAATAGAATGAGAGCAGAGGAGATAATATTGTCATGGCACCAGCAAGGGAAAAATGTTTTAGGGCAATCATTTTTAATTTGTATGATACCCAGAAGTAATTTCTCTTTCTCTTTATCTAATAGGTAATACTTCGTGTCTTTTGTTTTGATTCACCAAGTCCCCAGGCTCTGATAGCAGTTCCTTTGGTGGCCATTTCACACAGCCTGATAGCTTTTTCTGTTGCTCCCTATTTCATAAAGAGAAATCTCTCCTTCCAAATCTGGAAAATGTTTCTTCCCAGAAACAAAGTTGATGACCTTGTCCCAAGAGACCCCTCAGAAATGAAATCAGAGTGGTGTGAAAATGCACAGTTTACTGAGGAGACGTTCACAGTCCCTGTGCTCTTAAAATGTGTTGTTTACTGCTAAGACATAGTATAATCTCTGACTCTTTTGCCAGGCTCCTTCTTTGCCAACATGTTGAGACAGCTCTGAGATCCACAAACTATCCACTTTGGTCACTTCTGCTGAGTATCTTCAGTTTTATCCAATGTCATCAATGCTTGTTTCACCCTATGACAGCACTTCCCAGATTCTCCAAATCCTTGTTCAAGCTGCTTCCAGGCATGGAAATTTCTGTTCAAATAACTGCACTTTTACTGTAACCTCCAGAAACACTCAACACTTGATAAATCTGAGGAATGCTTATACAAAAGTTCAACATTTTGAATTAAAGAAAGCATAATACTATGAAAAATAAATTCATACTTAATTAGTCTGTGTACAACAGTATCAAAATATTTAACTGTTGGGGATGACACCAAACTTTATCCTCCTTGACAGCCTCAGTTAACTATTTTTGTTTTCACTGTGTCCTTAAATACCACTTAAAGCCTTCAAAAGATTTCTGTACCTTTTCTGTGAAGTTTAATACTTTTTTTTTTTTTTTTTTCAAGAGTCTTTACCAGATTTTGTCTTCTGCCTTGTATTTGTGTATTTTTCCTTTTTACTGCATGTATCACTGGATAACCCTAAGCTATTAATGGGCATTAACTTTGACACCAATGGAGCACCAACTGTAAGCATCCATATGCTACAGACTTGCACGGATACAGCTCTTAATATAGCATCGGATGACAGCTGACCAAATATCCAAGCCTTACATGTCAAGTACCATAATTTGGAAGAAAAGTATTATGGTTATTCTGTTTCCTGCCTTTCTAATTGAGGCCACCCTGAAACCTCACCTCCCCGTTACTAAACCTTGCCTTGTAAAACCAATATGGACAGTATGACTAGGTTTCATCAGCTGCTGCATTTGGAATATGTTGAACAAGCATGTGGCATACTTTGAAGTGACTTTCTTGACCCTATTGGCTCTCTAGTGTCCTTCTCTGCTTCTCTACTTCACTATACCCTTCTCCGTAGCTCAGCTGGCTCAACAGATGTCTGATGCTCTTTCACATTGAAATGCATAATGTTGATTTACAACAGAGTAGAGACTGGAGAAGGTAAAAGAAAGGTTGCAGAGTTTTGCATTTGCGCCAGAAATGTCTCCCAGTTTAAAACTCCGGCTTTTATTTATCTTCAGCAACAATAACAATGTATTTTTACACCTAGGAGAGTTCATCTTACAAAAATGAAATATATTGGGAAAGCTGACCAGGTCTTGCAAGCTTCTTGTATTAGATGATTTTAATGTTTCTGAGTACCTGAAGATATTTCAAAATTAGTGTCAGAATGTTACAGATTTTTTTGAAGTTTATTGAAGAAAAGGGTCATAGAGAAAATACATCTTAATAAACACTTTAAAATATATCCCACCATTGTAAAACACAGTAATGAGTGTAGATAGTAACTCGTGTTATCACTGTAACATCTGAACAGCTTCCAGTCTGAAAATTCTAAAGAGAATAGGTAAAACTTGATAGCAGCCATAAAAAACGAGAACAAATGCTTTCATAACTGGAGAGCAGCCCATTTATATGATTTCCAGGAATAAAGTGTATCTGTCTGCTTTTCTGTTCTTCCTTAGAGGGTCATAACATTGCTGAGGTAAAAGCAAAATGTAAATGGTTAAACTGGTGTGGTTTCCTGTTACTTTTATGTCCTGTGATGCACCAGTGCAGTTATATTCTCCCTTTCATGACACATGAATACCAATTCATGATTTAGAACCAGAGGCAGCCTATGAAAGGCAGCAATCTATTGACTATTTTGACCTTTTACTTATTCTAGACTTTTAACTGGTCTCCTCTCTCCTTACAGCTGCCAGAAAAAAACATAGCCTCAACCAATAAAATCACTGAATTTTGGAAAGGTAAAAGCAGCACTGTTTGGTTTATGATATGATCATTCATAAAACCATTCCAGACACTGAAATTCAGATGCCTACTTCTTGTGACATAGATGGGCGCAAGTACAGGAAAATTAGCAGGTGCATAACAAGTACAAATTTGCCTTCAGTAAAGATTTCAGCAAAACACTGTGGTGGTATGAAGTTAATCTACCTGATTGTGGTAGTTTACTATCTATCACAGACACAGGCTCAAATTCACACTTTTCATTTTTATGTAATGTTGACATTTGGAACAATTGTTCTGTGAATACATGTTTATTAAGCTAATATATACACACTCCTGATAAGACTTCTTTAATAAGTATATTTTTACTATTAATGTACCACTGTGAGAGTGAAGTCTACCCCTTCTTCTGCTAAATACTCAATTACACCTCAAAGTAATAAAATACTATGAAGTAGCTGGAGTTTTTTCTCTCTCTTGAATTGTGCAGAGTTCAAAATGTGATATTATCTTCTGAAATAATTGTACTATTGTGGTTCCTGGCACTCTTCATTCATGCAGCAGCAAAATGATGTTTACCTTAACTTGGGATTCATCAGCAGAAAAATCATTCCCAAATATAGGCAATGTAAATTAGGGAACAATTTCGTGCAAGGAATGATGGTGTTAGTTCTTAGAAGGCAGTTTAGGCTGTATTTCAGTATAAAAAACAAGAGTAAAGTGATCTTTAATATTCAGAAGACAAAACATCGTCTGTTTCAAGTGAAAAACCGTCAAAAACCAGGTAAAAGATGGGTGTCTAAGCAGAGATCATTTTTGTAATATTACAATAATGACTTCTGAAATATGTTTTTATAGTAACAGGCAACAATATCAACAATATGAGTAATATATTAATTAAAAATCATATAGGTTAATGTCACAGATTGATACAATTGAGCCAAATTACATTGTATTCTTCAACCTGAAGAACAGATACTTTCAATTACATCATCCTACTTAAGCTTGAGAATATTTTTAGTTCACATAGGTCTATGTTTAATTTTATTTCGACAGCCATTGGAGATTGCTGTTTCACATCTCCAAGTCAATTATCCACCATCAGCTCCTCTATTTCCTAATCCTTTCTTACTAAAGGAAAATTGCTTATTCAACCCTTTGTATGAGGTTTGCCAGTCTTTCATTCTCTGCATATTCCTTCTCTTCAAGTACTCTGAGTGAAAAGCTGGGTGATAAACTACTCTTTGAAGACATAATGTCCCATGATAACTTCCAAGAAGCACTATTCATACAGCACAGTGCAAATCAAATGTTGAGAAGATATGATACTTGTACAAGTTTCCTGCACAAACATAAATTCTCACAACGGACTGCAGTTTAATCTCTAAGGACAAGACTGCTGGAGCAGCAGGTGGGATAATAGGCACAGTCTTCATGGTCTTGCTGGCTTAAGTGGAGAGCCTGTAACTAATGGACACAAAGGTGTATGTAGGTGCTTGTGTGTGTGAAGGAGATTTAAAATAACTTGGACACTAAATGTTTTTGTGTAATTGTTTATTGATAAACTGAAGAAGAAGATGAAAATCATTAAATAAATATTTTTTATTGATTCATTCCCTGATAAAGCTTGGCCATCTTATGCTACTTTGAAAACTGTGACTAAAAAAAATTAACAGAAAATTAGTAACAATAATAACAGTAACAATAATTCACTAAGATATATTAGATTAAAGAATAGACATTTCAAGGATGTCTCTAGGAGTCTCTAGCTTTAGGCTATGTACTTTATCTAACTGATGTCCAAGGACTCTTAAAAAAGAAAGTGATATGAAGATCATGGTCCATGGATAGCACTTGGTTTCAGATCAGGTTTCAGATGGGCTGTAGAAAAAATATGATTTATCATTACCAAGATAAAAGTCAACCTTTATTTCTTTGAAAAACTGAGAATGGGAATATATAATTAGATATGCACACACAGGGTGTCAAGGAAATTAATCTTTATTTCATCCTGCATTTGAATGCTAAAATTTGTTGAGCTACAAGTAGAGGCAGTTGGAATAGCTAAGGAAAGCATCTATATGGATGATCATTAATATGTATTTATTTGTCTGAATTTCTACTCTGACATCTTTATTATGGATATTTTTTTTCCAGAAATGTTGGGAATGGGTTACAGCTGTCAGAAGAAGCTGCATTTCCTTATCTACAGAGTGGTGAGGATGCTTAGGTAACCACTGAATTCATTGAAGTCTTGGTTTATATAACTGTGTAATGTAGTAAATAATTACTTTTTCACTCTGAGAAATTAGGCACCATCTTTGGCCAGCTAAGTCATTTCACAGAGTTCATTGACTTTACTGCAAATGAACCTGATAGTGCTGTCTGCAGGTAGGCACCTAGAGTGCTCTATGGTATCCTGAATGGACTCCATTCATTTCTTCAAAATAAAACAGATCCATTGTCAGTCCTTTCTCACAGTACCATATCATGTTGTTGACATCCTAGGGTGTGTCAAACGGCTTCAGAGCCCTGAATGTGGGAATCTTCATAGAGCCTTAACCTGCCACTGATTACAGGCACCTAAGCTTAGATGCATTCATGACACTGAGCTAAACATGATCCTGGATGTCACTGGTCTCTAATCTCTGTATGTCATAAACTGACTGCACAAAAAGATGAACTGATATTTTAACATTCTGTAGTGTAGTGGATTGTCCTTATTATGAGGTTAAGTCCAAGAATCTACAGTGAGAAGGCTAGGAAATGGCAGGGATTTCTGCAGCTAGAGGAAAGGAGGGAAAAATCCAGATACTCAAGAAAAAAAATGAATAATTTATTTCTATCAAGGCTGGATTATACTGTCATTTATATTTAATGTCTTCTATTGTAAAGGGCTTCTACATCAAAAGAAATATGTGCCTTACAATTGTAACACAATTACTACTCTACAGGGACAATCTCAATCAAGTAACATACGGTATTGCTAAAGAATCTTGGAAAAAAGCAAAGTTTGATAAGAAACACTAGGATATACTCCTATTTTTAGCAAAAATACGCCTTACGGCTGAATTTTCAAATAGGGACAATCGAGTAACTCTCATAACTGCACAAGATACAGTGATTTGAAATGCCAATCAGGTAATTTCACATACAAATGCAGAGTTCAGTGCTATTTGCATATGCATAAGCTTTTTTCCCTGCATAGCTGTGGAGAGTGCATGGCATCCATGAATAAACATTTGTATGCACTTTAAAAAACACTTCAGCCTAGTTGTCTATCACTTGAAAATTGACTTTAAATGTTCACACAATGAAAAGAAGACCTCAGTCTTTCAAGACCTGGTGTTTTTTTTTCCCGCTGTGAGGAGTTATTATATTGTTATTCCATAGTTCTTATCTCATAGGCCTCAGAAGAGAAATGTATTCCTGTAGTTATTCTAGTAACTTTGTTTTGTTGATGTTGTTAAATGAGAACAGGTAGACAACAAATTCCTGAAACAATCACAGGTGCTAATATTTACTGGAAACTTCTTAAACCTGACAACCAATGTCTGATTATCTTTCTTTCAACTTCACCATCTTTTATCCTGTTCAGTCATTTGTACCATGCAAAGGAATTAAAATTCTTACCCACATTGAATGGGAGGACTTTTTCATATCTCTTTCCATCATTTCAAGATGTGTTGTGCCTGAAATAGTCCTAAGAGACTATCATTGACTTTAATACATGACGACCAACATTAGATTTGCTTTACGCTTAATAACAAAAATAGATGAATAGTCATTGAGTTAAAAGGCTGGTTGTGTGAGGCACTAACCATGTAAATGGTGAGACAAATCTATGGTTTATTTCAGAACCAGCCTCTCAGGGTTCCTTAGATAAGAACAGCCATTCACCAACTGGCATTTGTCACAGTCCTTAAATGCAGGACTTAATTTACATAGATTTTTAAAATTTCAATGAAAAATTATCTCACTGAGGCTGAAACAGTGTTGCCAATTAAGAGTATAGGCAATCTTTCAAAACTTTTTTTTTTTTTTTTTTTTTTTTTTGCTTATTGAAATTCAATGTAATGTTCAGTTTCTGTTAAAATTCTAAGAGTAAGTGAAAAATTGAATGGGCTTTGTCACTGGATTTCCCAAAACCTTACTACTAAAAGGTTTTTATATTATTTATCTTCCCCTGAGAGTTTTATAACTGTACTGCAGTGAATAGCTTTTCCTGGTTTTGTAATTTATTAATTCATCATTCCCACAAAGAATAAAAAAATACAAAACCTATAACAAATACCTACAGTAACAACTTAAAAAGATAAACAAAAATGCAATAGTAGATCATTCTCTGAATATACTGATATATCACAAGAGGATAATTAGAAAATTCACACTTGTCTCTTTCAACAACAAAAGCTTGTCATTCTTTCCCGGAGGATATTCCAATTTTCTAGCATTAATTTCAAACACATGCTTATTTATTTAGATAGGAACTTTAAAAGTCTCTTCAATGAACTTTATCTTCCTCTTGAGTTGTCTGTCCTCAATGTAATACTCTTTCTATTTGGAATATAGTATGCACTTCCTCGACTGGGAGTGAATTATGGTATTTTTAGAGGGTAAACAGTGCAGTTCTCCCACTATTAGCCTAAGATCCATCCAAGCTATCTGCAGACAGCTTCATAAAATCCTGCACCAAATCTCTAGATTATACTGTACTCCTTAACATTCAACAAAGTGCAATTTACATCAACTAAAATGTAAAATGTTTGTTCTGTTGAATGTGTATGTGAGTCCTATGATCAGAAAACATTTCAGCAAAGTGATCATATGGAAATCTTTTGAGATTAAAAAACCTCCTTTGTTTGATAATTTGTGTTTCCTTTTTTTTTTTTTTTCAGTTTTATTGAAGTTCTTAAGATAAAACTACTTCACTTTTGTTGAAAGACTTTCTCTGCTATGGAGAAAGACAAAGAAAAAAAGAGAGAGATGTGTTTTTGTATCCTTTGAAGCCCACAGAGACAGAGTCCAGCTTGCTTTCAGAAAGAAAAATAATAATGATGAAAATATTTCAACCTGTCTAAGCTACTGGTGACAAGACATACATTCAATAATTTTCCATCACTGGTCTTAAACCTTTCTGTTCTTCCTCCAAAATTAATTTCTTTACAAATATAGTCAGAACTGATCTCTTCTCCTGCATCTGGTCAAGGGTATCAACTCTCACAACAACTGATAAAATCTCTGTGGAAACTACAACAGAATAAATGTCTGGAAGATGCATTGTACATGTAAGCCACCATGAGTAGAAAACCAAAGAATTTTTCCTGCCTACACTGATTATGCCTATATTGGTAAATAGATGCCCCTGAGGTGGTCCTATGGTATCAAGAATAAGAAGAGAATAGCTCAGTATCATTCTTTAGAACTCACTTTCCAAAACTGAATGGCTTTATCTAACCTACCCTTGGGGAACAATTCCTGATCAACACCAACTTCCTTAGGCATGTCCGAAAACATGTGAGCTGATAAGCAAAAAACATATCACGGGACAACTCAGCAACCTAGGAGCAGAAACAGTAGCAAACCAATGTGTGGGATGCTCTTTCATTATGGTCAATTCATTAGCATAGACAAGGCATTTTGAATCAAACATTTCCAGCAATGACATGGTAACTTTTTTCTTCTTTGATATATTCCTAATTATTTTTTAATTATTCCTAAATGTGATACACCAAGATACCTCAGTTAAGCAGAAGCAGCTCTTGAACTGCTTTGTTGTTGTGTCTGCTATGTGGTAAAATGGAAAGCAGTGCAGTGAGAAAAGAGTAGTACGTTTGTGTTGAGATATAAACTAAATGCTTTGAGACTGGGATGTGACTCAAACACTGAACATGACAGAGTGGTCAGTTCCTGATGTGGCTTCAGTAAAAAATCTGGCAGACATTTTTCAGTACACTGTAAGGATCAACATATCAATAAATTATCTTTATATTGCTCCAAGGCAATGCATTTCAATAATAACTCAAGGTTCAGGAATACATAAAAAAATCAGTCATGGAAAGTGGAAAAAAAAAACAAACAAACAAGCTTATAACTCAAGCAAACAAACAAATTTTGAACTACAAAAAATAAATGGTCATTCATATTTGACTGGCAAATTAAAACTATGAGGATAACTAGATTGTGTGAGATACACAACAGGTGTTGCTTCAAAAAGACTATATGAGCGTTGTTTGGGGAATGCTGCGGTAGGACAAGCTACATCACTGCTACAAGCAAAGACTTAAACTATGTTACCTGAGCACCTATTCACTACTGCGAGTCTTTTGGTTCAAGGTGTGTGACTTACTGCTAAATTGTGTAAGGCACGAGTGGTTTTACTCTAAAGAAATGAGTGTCTACATATGACAGCACTTTGCAGATCTGTACAAAGATAGCGGCTGGACTTAGCTGCACCATCTCAGAAAGCTGCTCACATGCAATCAGGCATGAAAGACATATGCTAACCCTTTTAGAAAGCCCACATACATCAGTATGTTACAGATTTGATCTCTTGCTTTTTCCCAGACAGAGTCCTCTGACAAAGATCTCAGTGAAAATTTACTAGTCTTCAGATTCACAAAGTTCTGCTTGCATCTGTATTTTGTGCATCTCAGTGTCATGCTCAACTTCAAATATTCCCAAATTCAAAATGAAAAAAATAAAGATAAAACAAACCCATTGAATCTGATGACAGTAAATACACATACAATAAAGAAAGAACTACTTAGACTTTCTTTTCCTGTAGGCATGGAGCAATTGTATTGTTCATCATATTTCCTGAGAGCATCATTTTCTCTCCTTTCTTCTGTGTTCATCTACCATGCTAAATGCTGCTTGGAGAAAAATGAAGAAAAATATTATAGTAGTATAGGCAAAATCAGTTAATACTGACTTCTTTTTTTTTCAATTTTTATTTTTATTTTTATTTTAAGACTTAGAAATAAATGGAGAATTCAGCATCATTCTTGTATTTCATTAATTTAAGTAAAAAAACAGATATTGCTGAACTGTTTTCTTTCAGGCAAGAAGAAATCTGCAGCATCTGAATGGCACTTTTTCCTTCAGTTACATAATATCTACATGTATTCAAAAAAGAGGTGGATGAAAAAGTATTATCAGTCCACGGAGAAAGATGTTTAAGATTTCTAAAGAAGGAATCACAGAATCACAGAGTGGTTACGATTGGAAAGGACCTGTGTGTCTACCTGGTTCAACGCCTGCTCCAGCAGGGACATCTAGAGCAGGGTGTCATGCCCAGGAGGTTTCTGAAAATCTCTAAGGAGACTCCACGTTCTCTCTGGACAGCTTGTGCCAATGCTCTGTTAACCTCACAGGAAATAAGTGTTTTCTGATATATATTTAGACATATCTCTTGTGCTCCAGTTTGTGCCTTTTACCTCTTGTGCAAGGGAAACACTGAAAAGAGCCTGGTTCTGCCCTCTCTGCACCCTTCCATCAGGTATTTATAGACATTGAGGAGATCCCTTTCAAGATGCCTTTTCTCCATGCTCAACAGTCCAAGTTCTTATAGCCTCTTTTCATAGGAGAAGTGCTTCACTCTGTCATTTTCATGACCCTTTCTTCCAGCAGCCCCATGTCTTTGTGGCTGTGTATCAGGGAGAGACAGATTAACACAACATTACCCTTGTCCCTTCCAAGTCCTGAAAAAAAAAAAAAAATGAAGTCATTTTAATTTTTGCCTAGGACAAAAATTTTAATTTAAAATCAATTGTTTTCTATATCTCTGTGAGCTAAAGAAATAGGTTTGATGTCATGGGCTGGCTTGGATATTAGATGACCTTATCAACTGGATCTTATTCATTTTTTATATCTCAGTGTGGGTTTGATCTCCCCTGGGTTTAGATGTATGTTCTATAGGCTTTTAAACTAGTCCTGGAGGTGCTTTTGCAGTCAGCAGAGGGAACTGAATTCACTTACCTACTTCAATGCCTTCCAGATGAAAATGGTGTTTCAGCAGTTTGGATTTGGTTGGAGATATCATTAAATACTTATAGGTTTGGGTGGGTTTTTTATGCCACTTTGTTCCTGAATTTTTGAAGTCATTGTCAGGGAACTTCTTCCTTGGAAGAATGAAGATGCATTTCCCCTACTCTTATGTGATGCAATGATAATGATGGATAAAGAATGTCTTATTTTTATGAAGGTTTATGATATTTTTCAATACCTTTCTAGAGCACATCTCTGTATAAAACATGCAATGCAGCCAAGATACAAGTGCAATTATGTTTTACAAACTAAGAAAGGCATTTTAACACTTCTCCACCCCTCCCCACTCCCCCTCAAAAAAAAAAAAAAGAAGAAAAAAAAAAAAAGGAGGAGGAAATCGCAATGCTAACCTCTCCTTTCTTCCCTTCCATCTGTGGGTTAGCACATTTTTCTATTTTTCAGAATGACTCCTCCAGCTGAGACAGCTCCATTCAGGTATTCAGAGTACAGCTATAATCTCACTTGTAAGAGTGGGTATTTGGTATCTTTCCAATTTGCAGATCAGCTGCCTCTTACACTAAGCTGTAAGCTGTGACACAGTTCTCTTTTTTGCATGCCTGTCAAAGACTTACTTTTTCTTCCATCACAACTTTAAGCAGCATGCAAGGCAAAACACTTGACTGGAATAATGTTCACATTTTTGTTTTTCATTTGACATGTTGTAGCCCTGGCAACCACCTCACTACGTTGTCAGTGCTGGTCCACGTGCCTGAAGGCTGCTTGGTGCTGTGAAAAGATTCACAAAACATGCCTTGGATTCTCCTTTTGCCTTGTATTGTTCAGGGGAACTGCAGAAGTTTGGCAACAAATCACCCATTATGCTAGGACTGGGGAGATTTTTCACCTCCCCACTGCAGCAAAAGGTTTTGCAGTTTCAGATGAGATGAGTTTTCCTGCAGAGTGTTACAGGGCAGAAGTGCTTACCTCCAATCACTGCCATTATCCTGTCCTAGAAGCTACATTGCTGGCACTGCTAAAAGCACAGTTTGTGCACTTCCACTTCGGGATTTTACAAGACAAGCCACTCACTATTACCCATAGATAAACCATTTTAGGAAAAAAGCCAACATTAAAACTGCAGACCTATGGGTCCTTAAAATAGCCTTGAGTCTGTAGAGAAGTAGGGCAGAGTGGGAGACAGAAAAACAATTAACAAGCAAAGCTAATTTAAAGTTACCATTATAAGTTTACTTATTGCTTTTATGTTTTTTGCAGAAAATCTTCATTGTACATAGTATTTTATATATGCACTGTTTGGAAAAGAATTCCTTGAGACGAACTGGATGTCTCCTCTCATGATAATGAATGGAATAGAGAAAAAAACATGTTTAGTTTTAGGGGGTGGAGAGGCTAAAGGAAGAAACAGGGTTTTGTTTTCACTTGCAATTTGAATGAGTAAAACTCTTCATCTTCAGAAAACTTGCAATAATTGTGATTATTTGCTCTATCAACATGTCTACAAAAACAAAATGTCTTCCCAAGAGAAAACAGCGTACTGTTGTATTCTGATGAGAGTATGGATGCAGATCAACACTGTAAGATGTGCTTGGGTGGCAATTAAGATACTTATGGTGGTGGCCCTTTTGTTCTTGCTTAGCAGGACAGTGGTATACTGAAAAAGAAATCCATATTTCCTTCTCCTCCATTTAACTTTCCCAAACTGTGTGTTGCTGTTTTTATTGTTTTGAATGTCTCTTAACTATTCCACTGTTTTAATAATGTAGAAAGCAAATAGAAAGTTACGCAGTGTTTTTGAGTTTCTTATTTTCACAAGCCAAACAAGGTGTTCTTCAGTCTGGTTTAGGCTAAACATCTCTAAAGTTCATTATGAACAGTGGAGAGATCTTAAACCTTGTACCATTACAGCCAGAACACAATTCACTAAAACGAAAACTGTGCCTGGTGACTCTTTTTTTAATATTGAAATTCAGGGCTACTAAGATACAAAACAAAATGTATCTTAGAGGATGAAGAGGTTTTGATCTGAGTTTGACATCTAATCCAAGTTTTTAAAAAAGAAAATTAGAATGACAACATGAAGATGAGTGGTGCAGTTGATATGACAAATGCCACCAATGGAACATGAAAAATCTTGAAAAGTGGACCCATTTGAACCCACTGATCTTCAACAAGGCCAAGTGCAAGGTGTTGCACTTGGGCTGGGGCAATCACAGATATGTCTACAGAGAACTCCTTGAGAGCAGCCTTTTGTACCAGGTTTTGGGATTCCAAGCATATTAAAAACATAATATGAGCCAGTAGTTCTGGCAGCCCAGAAGGCCAACAATGTGCTGGTGCTACATAAAAAGAGAGGTGGCCATCAGAGAGTGGGAGGTGAATGTCTCTCTTCTCTGACCTTATAAGGCTCCATCTGGAGTACTGTGTCCAGATCTGGGCCCCCCCAGCACAGGAAGGTTATGGAGCTGTTGAAGCAGACCCAGAGGAGAAAGAGCAATTAAGACAATCAGAGACCTGGGACACCTCTCTCATGAAGAAAGTCTAAGAGAGTTGGGCTTGTTCAGTCTGGAGATGAGAATGCTCATGGAAGACCTCATTGTAGCCTTCCAGCACTTGAAGGGAGCTTATAAACAGGAGGAAAATCAGTTTTTTACATAGTGATAGGACAAGGCAGAATGGCTTTAAACTAAAAGAGGGAAGATTTAAATTTAACCTTGGGGAAATTTTTTACTGAGGGTTGGTAAGGTGGAGTTGAAACTAGCAAAGGCTGTGAAGAGCAAGAAGAGCTTCTAAAGGTGCATCAGCAGCAAAAAGACAGCCAAAGAAAATATGCTTGATAGTGAGTTAGACAAGAAATTTCATGATGAGGAATATAGGAACGGATAAGTTACCTAGTGCCTTTCTTGTCCCATTATTTATTGGAAAGGTCTGTTCCCAGATCTCACGTCTCCATGACTTGTAGCAAGTTCTGGAGGAGAAAGATACATACAATGGAAGGGGCTGAAGCTAAGGGCAGATATACACTCAATGAGTAGACCATAACATGGTGGCAAACTGACTGGACAGATAGGTTCAAAGCTTGGAGGTCAAAAGTTTAAAGTCTAATGAGCATTATTTAGTGTCTTATCTTCATATGATATCAGAGATAAAGATGTGTAATATTATCACTGTACCAAAGCAATGGAAAGGTTTGCTCTCCCTAAGGCTCCCTTGGGGCTCCGTGGCTTCAAATAAAATCTGGGCACCCTTCTAGAAGAGAAAAATACCAGCACTCATATTCTGTTGCACATGACTCACCATATCAGATCCTATGTCTTTCCTAGTCCTTCTCCAGACTTCTGTGACTATCTCTCACTCAGGTATAACTTAAAGAGTCCCTGTTTAAATTATCCTTTCAATATGATCCTGAAGCATGCTGAAAAAAATTTGCATTTAGACTTACACATTCAAAACAGGCAGGTACTTTGTTTGAATTTTGTACCTTTATTAGAAATCATATCAAAGAGTTAGATCACAAATTAATATTGGCTATACTAATATTTCTAGAGACTCTAATAAGGCAGTAATTTCATATAGACGTAATAACAAGGTGATTGCTGGGAACTAGATTTTTCTTTCTGACAGACACACTGAATAAGTACAGAAGCATATATTGAAACAAAAAATAAGAGACAAACAATCCAAAATCCCTAATCCAATAATTCTGAATGCTGGCAAGTACAAGTAAAGTGGACCACTGACTACAGTCAGTCTTAAAGGCCCTCCCTAAATAGCAATTTGTATCAGCACATATATAGAGATACTAAGGGGCTAGGGGGACTGCTGATCTTAACCTTTTGTTTTTACAAATGGAAGTCAAATTAGTCAGGAGTTCATATGTAGTCCAACCTGTCACATAGGACTAGAATTTACAGTTAAGAACTCCTGTCTTCTCATGCCCTGAACTTTTCTCTAAAAAAGTGGTGTGACCAGGCTTTGAACCAATGCTTTTTAAGAGCTGTGAGTCACACAGAGAAAGGGCAGCAGCCAAAGCAGTAAGTCTTTATAGAACCTGCAGAATTGATTAATTATTATTATGTGTTTTTGTGTTGAAATCTCATGACAAATCCAATGATGAATAGGTCTTAGCAGACACTGATTATCCCTGACTGGTTATCCTAATGCTAAAGCCTACAAAATAGAGCAATGAAAATATAATTGAAAATGATGGATAACTTCAGTCTGCGTTATCAGCTGATTGTTCACATTTCTTCATCTATAGACCCTATTCCTGTGTCACAAATCTTAGAAACGTGGCCAATCCCAGTGCAAAGGAAAAAAGGCCTTCCAATGGTTGTGGCACACGCCCACTGAAGTGCAAGCAACCAAGAAACTGCTGAAAGAGAGGAAGGAGAAGGCAGAAAATGATGGATAGAGTAGTCCTGCAGCCTTAGATCCTTGACTTTTACAGATCTGGGATACAAAGTTTGCTCAGTCTTGCATGATCCACGAAACAATGGAATAAGTAAGGTGAAAGTATACTATACTCACAACCAGAAATGGGAGATTTCTTAATTCTTTTTTTCATGGTTTTCATACACTTACCTAGTTACCCAACAACTCCAGCTGTAGGTCTTTTCCTCTGTAGGCTCCAGCTCAGAGAGGCACTTGCAAAAACAGTGGGAATAAAATATTTTATCAACCAGATCAAATGACCCAAAATAAGTATTTTTTTAAAAGAGTTGGTATCTCTTGCTCTCACATTCTCATGTTCAGTTATTATCCCATCAGAGTTGCTCACAAGCACTGTAAATGTACCTACAATAACTAAGAATAGTAAAAATCTTTGATCTCAGTAGAATTAGTCAGTGGCAGAAAAGAAAAGAGCACCAGGGCAGAAGTCAAGCCATGAACTTTTTTTACAACCACCCAAATTAAGAACTTGCCATCTTCCATAGAATGGAAATGATTTCATTAATTTAATTGAGAAACTAGCTGTAAGCATAAGAAGTGTAGCTGATCAAATGAGTTTAATGTGTGCCTATAGAAAATCTCCAAACACAGATTTTCCACAAACCATTGCTAGCTGCATATATAGTATACTTCTGCAGCTATTTCTTTTTATAAATAAATATTTCACCTTCTGTAAAACAAAAACAAAATGCAGATAGAGTTATTCACAACACAACAATCAGTGTCATTATAACCAGAGCTGACAAAAATTTCATTTTTTTCTCCATTCACATCATAATGGGCCTGAACTATAGCACAACATTTATTGTGCAAAACTAGACTGCTACCAGGAAAATACTGAAAGTCATATTTGTCTTACAATACTCTGTCATTCTCTGAATAGACATGAATTTAAAATCTTCCTGAGGATATGATACACAGAGCTTTTTTACGTGGCAGTAAAAGAAAGCACACACACTAGGTGCAGTTTTTGTAGTATTGACACAGTGACAAATACCACAGCTGCCAAAACTTTGGAGTTTTTACATGACATTGCTACACATGTTGACATCTCTTGCCTTCTTTTTCTTAAACTTATTTAGGATTCAGTATCCTGAGATTCCAAAGTCTGCTAATAGCATTCAAACAAAGTTTATCAAATCTTCACTGCATTAGAATGTAGTGTTTCCAAGCAGTGCAGTGCACTGATCTTCACTGCCTCTAGTCTGTCCCAGCTGCTCACCATAGGCAGGTTTTCTTGGTTTTGTTAAGGTAAATGGCTTTTAATAATGGCAAATATAGCAAATGCATTTTTATTTTGTTCTTGTTCTGATGCAAATAAAACAAGGAAAGAAAGGAAAGTATTGATGGAAAGGGAGAGGAACTGTCTGGGATCTTAGGAGAACCCATCCTAGAAACTTGTTCTAGGGAGAGGAAACCTCCAGGTAAAGAGAGGTGCTCAGTATCACATATTCTAGTACCAGATGGAGTATATCTGCCTCTGCAAGTGTCAAAAGAATGACTCCCTAGTCCATTAGGTGTAGCATAGCTGACTCAGAGACTGGTCTTAATAGCTAGTCCAACTAACAGAAAGAATAAAGGTATTTAATCTTCAGACACTGTCAGAAACAGAAAAAAACAGAAAAACTAATAAGGGAAATATTTTTGTCCATAGTTCCCTCTGCACAGAAAAAAAAAAAAAAAAAAAAAAAAAAGTTTTCAGGTGCACAGAGGAATATGATATATCCAAAGTATCCGAATTTGAGAGCAATCACTTAACTGTTATCTTTTGCTTTAAAATGGTCTTCTGTAAATAAATAATTTCGTCAATCTGCATTTGAATAACTTAGTACAATGACTGAGTGCATCTAACCATTTTTCCACTGCCTTTCACAAGAGGAAAAAAATAGCTGAAGGCATTAAATAGTAGCACTGCTTTTCCCTTAACAAGCCTGGAGCCCAAATACTCAGTTGTCTCTCTTGATAATGTGCAGCTTTCATTACTGTACTTCCTGGGTGACTGCTGTTAGAAGGGTTTTTAGTCTGAAAATTTCCCTGTACCTAAGGCTTGTAAGACCATTATATAGAGAGTAAAATTTTAAAGGTCACAGAGGTGTCTAAATTTGGAACTGCATCAAAATCTCTTATAGTATAGCTTGGAGTTCCACACACTATGTTCTGCTCTCTTCATGAAGACCTTTTCAGGTTTTGGTTATTCCATTCCATACTCTTGAGGAGAAGAGAGAGGTACTAGGTATCCAGCTGGGCTTTTAATTATGTTTCGTGGTTTTGGATGTGAGGCCTCTAGAGCTTCTTCCTTCTTGGCCATTTCCAGGCACCCGGCACTACAGCTTCTCACACTCCAATGGAGAGTCAGCATATCTGCGGGCCTGGGCCACTCACAACACACACATCTCTCCCTCACTGCCCCCCACCTTCTGTATGCCACAGCTCTCCCTAACTCCCTACACAGATCTCTTCTTGCCCACACCCCCATAACCAAGCCCACCGGGACTGCATGTCAACAGTTTCCACATCCCTAGAAAGTTCCTCCAGAGCCTTCTCATGAACATCTCCCACTGATCTACCTACCAGCACCATCTTTTTCCCACAAGAGCTTGAGGCCAAAAGGAAAGCTGCAAAGTGAAATGATGTGGAACAAAACAGAATAGGCTGAAATACCATGGAGAAATGCATGGACATGTAAGGTCTGAGAACACAGGTAGCTCTGAAAAGGTGTTGGAGAGGAAGAAAGGAAGACTGCAGATGGGATGGAAGGACATGGGTGAAGAGGGGAATTATTGGGGTTAGCATAGTGATTTTAAGTGGCTGTAAAGTGGGATCTGGCTCATTGATAATGATTTCTGTATTTACAGATTTCTTCCATTTTCTTTTTCTTAATAAATTCGGGCCTTACTTTTCATATTTTCCTACTAATTTTTCATTCTTTTCTGCTGTTACTTAAAACTTCAGCTCTCTTTCACCTAGCTCTGAAATTCCATTCCCCTCATCTTCTCCATCCCCCACGTCCCTCTCTTTCTCCTCAACGTTACCTTTTTTCTCCCTCTTAAGAATTCCTCTTCTTATCTAAGTGTTGTTCCTTTCTTGCCCCCACATGTTCTTCAGCTTACTAAATTTCAGTTGCCACAAATAGCTTTCCTAGTCTTTCAGGAGTCACATGTAATGATTAATTCCCATCCCTGCTGTTGAAGGAAATATGCCTCTCAAAAACCATTCTTTCTATAACCGGATTTAGGAAGTGATACAGACATTCACAGCTGCTGCGATGACTGGATGAAATGATGTAGTGAAGTGGTGTTTGTGCTGATTGAAGCAGTCAGAGGGTGAAATGAGCATTGACTGCATTGGCAGAGAATTACATCACATGGAAGAGATGCACTCCACCAAAATAGCTTGCCTGTGGTCTGTCAGGTGGGTATGTTTCCACGCAAATGTTTTAGAGAGGGAACAGTGGACTTACTTTCTGAAATTAATGATTAACAATTTAAAAACTGAATGTCAGCCTTCTGCTGCCACTTATGAGAGATAATACCTGACATTTTAATGGGCTAGCTGACATCTTAATTCTCCTCGACCGTGTTTTTGAAACAATTATTTTTTCCAATTCTCTAAAAAAGCTCTGGAGAAAGAGGTGGTTTTCGCAAGGACTCCTCTTCAGCTGGGGAGTTCAGGGAAATTAAAATGGGTTGCAACTACAGGTAATGTAACCAGTCAAAAATCTAGGGCAGCCTTGTCCAGAGAGAGGATACCTGTCTCTGCATTTATGAAAAATCACCCTTGAAGTATTTATTTATTTAAATGCATTTAAAATATTTAACCAAGCATTGTCTTTGGAGCATTGGCCACCACACTTCCAAGGATAGGAAAGCTGATAGTAGATGTACCATGTTTTCATGTCCTAAGAAAAGAATCACACAGTAGCTGGCAAAAAAATGCACCATTTTCTGGAGTCTGAACCTGAGCACAAACAAACACCAGGAAAGTATTATTTCAGAAAAAGAACAAAAATCCTTTAATGTTTCCTTGCAAAGTGTAATATTACAGGTATAGATCATAGTGTATCAGTCTTTTTGTCTAATCTAAAAGCTGCTTAGCTGCTCATTACAGTTCACAGACCACAGGTATCAAACAGGAAAGCATTGAAGTAGAAGCTGAGTCTGGTAATCCATCACACTTTGTATGGCCAGGCTGTTTTCAAATGCAACATTAAGCTCACATCGAAATTTCTCAACACAGCTCTATTTGTGAAGCCTTTCATTTTTTAAAAGTTACTTTCTGGAGTTCACATTTCCTTTTTTTGCTCTGAAAGACAAAAAGATTGGTTAAATTCCTGTGATTAATCAACATTAATTCTATTGCAGAGCCCAGTAATTTATTTTGGCTTGATAGCCACTGCTGGAAAAGTCTAGGATGTATAAATAATTATTACAGATAGAATACTATTTCAAAAAAAACATCCCCAAAATATTTGGAACTTCAAAGCTGGGATACAAAGGAAATCTGAAGGAGAACATGCATTTTCCTTACTACAGAAAACTTTTTTTTTTTTTTTTTTTTTTTTTTCAAAATTGCTTTATGAGATCAATTGACACGAGCAGATGTAATTTAGACTATGCATTTATTATTGACTGTGTATTTCACTCCAAATTCTTGCCTTCTCTCTTCACAAAATGGCTAACAGCACACAAGATTGGATTATACTTGTATTGATACTGTAGAAATGACACCTGACTAACTTGTTCCATCAACATAGTACAGATACATAGATAGACAGATATAGATATATATTCTGTGAACATAGAGAAATTGATAGATAGAGTGAAACAGATATGAAACTGCTGATGAAGCTGATGAAGCTAAATTCTGAATTTATGTACTCCATTAGGTATTCGTTAATATAAAGAATTCTGAAGTCTGGAATTAATTCTCTGAAAAAAAACACTGGAGTAACTTTCTTAGGTTTCATAAAATAAAGGTTTCTGCATTTGTAATTCTACAGGAAAAATATAATTAAACACAAACACACATCTACACATACTGTTGTGTAGTTAAGTGATGTGGTATTCAAAATTAAGAAATTCTATAGAGATGACCTTTATATGCAATTAAACTAGCCAAATAACATTCCATTTGAGTTTTTTGTTTGTTTGTTTGTGTGTCTTAGGAAAAAAGGTAAATGTAAATACAGGAAGGAAGCAGTTGAAGTCTGGTCACACCTTCCTACTGAGCCTTGTGCGCAGATAGGGACCCCGCAGAGGGGATTGTAATGAAAATGAAAACATGGTAACAATCTGACCATGGTTCAGCCAAAACAAGTCAGGTCTGTAATAGGAAGCCCCAAGAAAAAAAGGACAGGGAAATCACACTCAGGTCTGCACAGAAGAAATTTATCGAAATCTACCACTGAACCGACAAGTTATATAGTGGAGAACTTATGAGAAATTATGAAACATTTTCATCTCCTCCTTGGGTGAGAGGGTCTCTTTCTGTCTCTGTAAGAAAACCCGAGCCATGATAACTGTGTAGCCTGCTAACACTAGGGAATAATCTCAATGTTAGTGCAGTAACAACGTATGGGTAAAAGTATGCTCCTCGTAATGTATTTCTTAGCCTGTACATGTCAACTCTTATCAAGCTTTCTAAATTCTTCCCTACTCAACTTTGTGGGGGATATATAACCTAGCCTCAATCCTGAAGGCACCTCCTACTTTTCTAGCCTAACTCAAAATTCTTCTAATAGGACCAATGTAAAAGTGTTGCCATGGGATAGCAAAGTCTATTCACGAAGTAGACTGGTGCAGGATGCTTCTGGGTAATTCCCCTCAAGAGTCTGCTGACTAGGTAAACAAGCAAAACAGAATTTATTTACTCAACTCTTTCCTCAGTATCCCACAAATTGGTTTAAAAAAATCTCTGTATGTGCTTGCTTCCCATCCTCTCAGTTTGTAACTGAGAAAGCACCTTGAATTCTGTTCTTGGAGACCATTATTTACAGAGGAAATAAATCATATAATTTCTAATGGAGGAAAAAACATAAAGAATCCAAAATAATTTCATGAATCCAGTCCTTAACCTACCCCAGCATTCTTATTCCTTGTGATATAGGCAAATAAAAGATCCACAAACATAATTAAATCCTTCTTTGAGACTGATATTATGATCCAAAATACACGCTGAAACTAATACAAGGCTGTGCTAGTTTACTTCTCAATAACTTAGCTGTGTACAGGATACAAGTCACAGCTGACTACTTAGAAGAATTATTAATATTATCCATATGTATGCTCCAAGGATAACAGCCTATTTAGAGATATTAGTTTACTGATCAATTTTCCTCCATAACAACAATTTTCATAGGATTACACGATCCCTTGTGATATGAGTTAGTAGGAAAAGTTTTCATAGAATTAAATACATTTTAACTTGCCTCCTGAGAGAGCCATGTATGAATCAAAAAGCAAACTCTTTCAAAGTGCATAATGTGCTTCAGGAAATTGGTTTAGTGCTGAAATCTACTAAAGCTGGTGTCTAAGAGAATTCCATGATCCCTATTGATCTGTGTCACTGGGAAATACTGGTTTGTAGTAGTTATTTTTATCGCTCCAACTGTTGAACCCTGCCTGTACAAGGGCAATGTATTTTTAATGCATATGGTGTTATTATGTAAATTGGTTTAGCTGTGTAATCTACTAAAGGTGATTTCTTTGTCCCATGTGAACAACAAAGCCAATGATCACATAATATTCATTAAAGACAAAACTGTCTTACTTTCCATAAGCGATTCCCAAGTGCATTGCTCTGACAACTTCAATTTCGGTTCAATAGTGAACCTGATGCTCATTTGCCAAACTCTAATGAATGAGCTAAATAAGAAGTAATGCATTTTTGCAGCTTGCAGGCTATAAATTATTTTCCAAGGAGCAGCATACAGTAATTAAAGAAGAAGTATTGAAGAAGAAATCAGATCACATAAATTTCTTAGGTTTTTTTTTTTTTTCCTGCATCAACCTATTCCAACAGTGAAGTAGAAAAATTCCTGACTTGATGTAACTTTGGAATCAGGTACATATCAACCTAATTTCCATCTATAAACAGAAATGCAAGGTCATGTCCATGCAAACAAACCTGCAAAACATGTCTGTATAGTACAAATATACAGCTAGGCTACCAAAATTCGTTATCTGCATACAGGTATTTATATGGAGACCTGCAATTAACTCATTTAAGGGGACATTAGAAATATTTGTAGAGTTTCTTTGTTGACAGGAAAATCAGGTTGCACCAGTGGATATTGAGGTTCTATACACAGTTATTGTTGTCCATAAAATGAACAAGTGCCAAGCAAATGACTGGATAAACCTTCTTTAAAACACAGTACATTAGGTTAATCTACAAGTGCATCTCCACACTCTGGGGAGAAAAGTAGTTCCTGAAAATAACTAAATGTTTTTAGATAGCAATTTTTAAAAAATACTGAGAATCTAAGAATATTGCAAACAAATAAATGCAGGAAGATCAAAAACTGTGTGACTAAACCCTTGACAGGATCAGACACTGATGGAACTACTTGTAAAAAAATACTTTCAATAAGACTGAGATGAGAAATTCAGCATTTCACTAAATATTTAAAGGTAGGAGACTACAGCAGTAAAAATAAATTGTCCAGAACAGTTTCCAAGAATAGGTTCCCTCCTATGGTGACATTTATGTATTTCAAAAAGGAAAACATATTTAATTCTGAACAGAAGGTGACTTACAGTTTTGAAATTCAAAGCAGGTTTTTGGCATTTTTTCTGTTGTGAAAATTGCTGTTTTGCAGAGACAGAATGTGAACATAAATGATTTCATGGAGAATTATTTATACATTTATTTTAACCACTGTCATAAAATTGCAGTATAGCCATTCTCAGAAATAGTTACCCAGGGAGAATTTCATTCAGCTTCCAGTTATTGATTCTGGGCCATCTTTTAATTCAAAAGATGAGAATTAATGCATTTGTTACATTTCAAGAAACTCACTTTCCTCTTTTTTCTTTGGTGAGAGCATTTGTAAGAATGTGTTCAAGGGAGATGCAGATGTTGAGTAGATTCACTAATAGCTGGTTCTTATGTTGCTGAATTTTTTGTCCTTTCTCTTGCTGGCTAAGCACTAATAAAACATTCACTGATGCATAAGATGGAAAAAGAGAATACAGATGTATATATTGCATTAAAAAAAGATGAGAAAATTATTTCAATTTCATTTTGCTGGTTCACTATCATGGTCAATATAGAAGATGTAAATCTTTGAAAGTATTCAAATTCTTGGAAAATAATGATTTTATGCAAAGGAATACCACAATCATAGCAGGGGAAATTGATACATTTTGCCCTTTTTCCTTGAGATTTGAACACTCAGTACTACTGAAGGAAAATATTACAACACAGAATTGATTAATAGGAACTTATTAATATTTGTTATAGTAGCTCAAATTGTTAAAAACTGGGTTAGTCAATCATGTAATAAAGTTAGTGTTTGCATTATATAGCTCTAACTAAACTATTTTAAATTTGAAAACTAAGATGCTCACATTTGGTTTAAAGATTTTTCTTTTGTTGATATACTGTATTTTAGAATTTTATACTAATTGTATTTTATGCACTTTTTCTGAGCCTTTACTTCAAGTATTGTAAGGATAATCACTCATTAAGTTGCAAGGAAAAAAATCATGTTTTATTGTATCAGTTTTACTCCTTAAGCCAGCTGAATTGTGCCCTCTGTGAATGAAATCCATCACAGCAGAAGAAAGTGTGTGTATCTGCTTGCACAGCCTTGAAAATAAAAAAAAAAAAACAATTTCCAGTTCCTCATTTGATCATCTATGATGTAGAAAGTGGAGAAGAAAATGTATAGAAGGGAAAGGCAAGGAAGAATCCGCCTGCCATACCTTATGAACACAGCATAGAAAGGAGTTGTCTCTTCGCCTGCTTCTTCTTATATGTGTAGGACCAAATATGTGATGAAAATTACATCTTTCGTGCAACAGACAAGCTAATGTCCATTTGCCTCGTGACCTGAGCACAACACAGTCACTCAACAGAACTTTTCTAGATCTTTTTTTCACATCTTCTCTTTCCACCTTTCCTCTTCTTGAATATGAGGACAATAGCATTTATTTCTTTCATGAAACAATGAGATCTGAGTGTTGGATTCTGGTCTCTGAGGTGTTTATTCTCTAATGATCCTACCATAAGGAGACTGTGGAATTTTCTGCTACTCAGGATTTAAGTTCCAGAATTTATACTTCTTGTGACAACTTCTACACATTCTTGAGCAAACTCCAGGCAAAATCATCATTTTCTTATTCTAGAATGGAATAATATTGCTTCCTTATGTTTTGCTTCTGGTAAGATGTAAATTCTTCATGATTCAATTAATATTAAGCTACTGGCTCAAGAAATACATCTTCCCCAGCAGCCCAATAGAATACTGTGATCTGAGAATTCAGGATCCACATTTTCATTTCCATTTGTATTACTTCCATTACTTTCCCCTAATTGGTTACCACTCCAGTGCTGAACTGTAAATATTGTAGACAAATTGCATAAGTTGTGGAAAAAGTTGGATAAGACTAAAAACCACAACCTAATAAAATTAAACTTTAAGAAGTCATAATTCCCAGATTAACTTTAAAATCTCAAGAAAGAGAGAACAAAATGTGAAAAGAATATTAAAGACAAATGACATAACAGTGAAAGTGTTTTACTTTGGCAAAGTAAAACAAGTTTCTTCACTTGCTGGCAAAACATAGCACAGTAAGTGTGATGTAATTAAAAATATATGGAACTATCCTCTTTCTAGATTTACTCATTTTTACTCTAAGGTGTTATAAGAAAAGAAAAACCTGTTTTTCAAAAGGCCTTTGGGAAAGAGATTACTATTAGAAAAAAACAACAACACGTAACCAAAAGTCATCAAAAGGATTCTGGCTGAATCTGCTGTTGGTATGTAGATTCATTTCTGGTTCAAACAGAACATACAGGATAGTAGAGTCTATCAAATTATCACTGTCACTGTAAGTCATATGGCACCTGAAAATGCTTCTTACATGACTTTTAGAGGTGGGCTATCAGCTAATAAATCAAGCTCAATTACAAATAAAGCATAATTTTAAATATATAATTCCAAGGGAAATAAAGCAAGAGCTCAAGCATATTACAGTAATTAATCTTGAAGGCTCAAAAGCATAAAATAATAACAAAGAACCCAATCCGGTATTGTCATTAAAGTATAATTGGATTATTTTTTTAGGGTATCACTTATGATTTTAAATGGTTCTGAACTCTCTACATTATTACTGCCCTCAAAGTTGCTGCAGGGGATTACCATGAATATGAAATACAAGCATTTAAGGCTTTTCACCTTGAATCACAGAAGTACTCAGTCAAAACTAGGATTTGCGTTATGGTGCACTGTGATGAGAACATCTGAAAAGAGTGTACATATCTACAGTGCACTGAATGAGCTCTTATTTTGTGTAGATCAACACACAATCCTTGCTGGTGTAATCAGGGTATCAGCACATGTCAGTGGGCAGCTCCTTTCAGGAGCATATTGTAATCACAACGCTGATGGGGACGATGAGGGCAATTGCCGCCTTAAGTGCAGCTTCTTTTTCCTTCTTCTGAGGCAAAACACGCTTCACATCAGGCTACGTAATTAGGCCAGAAGATTCAGCTCCCTTAGTTATTTCTCTCCTTTGTTCATTCCTGCTCCTAAAATATTGTTTCCAGCTTGGTGGAGAACTGCATCACTGAGACTGAGCTTCTTAGCAAACAGTATTTAGAGTGGCTGTAATGAATTATACTAAAAAGGCAGCTCAAAAAAGCAACCAGAGGTCAAGCTTTATAAGTGATGTGGTACTAGAGCCGTCTTCAGGGAATGATCATTGACCCAAACCATTCTGATGTGAAGTACAACTGACACTTAGAGAGATAGTCTTTTTCCTTTTTGGGGGGCTCTCTTGAGCACTGGAATTGTAAGGATTTTCAGAGGATTAAGCAAATGCCATCTCCAATTAAGCTCAATAAATTCACTGTTTACTTTGGAAGGTTACGCTTCCATTGGACTTAAGTCTTCACTTGAAGTAGATTACTTAGAAAACAAGGACATTTAACTTCCAGAACTGTACCTCAAATATTTCAGTATTGTGTATGAGTCTGAGAAAGAGACAACATAAGGATGTTACTTAACAAATTAATTAAATGATGAAAGGGAGAAGGACAAATCTTATAATCCTCAGACTTAGAGATGCGCCAAATGCATTCCCAATTAAAAAAAGGGAGAAAAGGCCTATTCGTAATTCACACGGAAATTTTTATGCCTACAATAGCTCTTAAGAAACTGTGTTCAGCCTTCTCTAATACAAAAAGGCAGGCTTTTAGGAGGTGTAGCACTACTAATATAGAGAAAAAATGACCCCTTTACATGTACCTTACTATATTTCTGAAAATACAGTTGAGTATTTTGCTCTTATATATGGCAGAAAATTTTAATTATGTTTACAGTTAGAAGTAAACATATCACATAAAATTCAAACTTGTTTGAAGAACATAGCAGCGATTTCCTCATTTATCATTTATCCTCAGAAATTAAAGCTCAGAAGAACAGGCGAAACATTTCAGGAAAAAAAAAATATTTTCCTTTCTCCCTCAGACAGCAAAGAAAAAGGAAGTGTAAGAAGTGTAACAGGCTTTTACGGCAAGATGAAGACGGAAACATTCTTAACTTGTTTAATCTTCTGACTAAAAGCTTTTGGAAGAATCACAGTGGCTCCAATACAGAGAGGTGATCTGTAGCACATATAACTTCAGTTGCTCCCCATTGCATTTTCTTTTCTTGGAAAAAGGATGTGAAGTTTAAAATTCTGTAAGATCATCTCTAACCACTATTAAGAAACTGCATCACGAATAGAAAGGGGTATTGCAATATGCTTGCTTGATGGTGCTGCATTCAGCAGGTACACTGCAGAAGTGCTTGCACAAGAATAAAAGTAGGGCTCTATTACTACTTATGTTGCCTTGACACACTTGATCTGCTATCCCAGCACTTCACTTAAAGTTAAAACCATGTGCAAGTTCCTCAATAACAACAAATACCTGAGTTGTTAATGAATTCCCTCTTCACTGAATGGATTTATGTCTAAAAACAAACAAAAGGAAAAAAAAAAGTTGAAAATCAAATCTTTTTCAAGACAAAACAAATAGAAATAAACATATAGACCTATTGCAAAGTCATCAGAACAGCATGACATTCATTTATATTCGAGTCATTTCTGGAAAAGAGAGAAAGGAGAAATAAAAGTTTGTGGAAAATAAATACTGCCCAAGCCTACAAATTTCTATGGGAAGACTTATATGTGTTGATGACTCAGAAGCAAAAGCTGACACAGTCGGGCTGAAAGTGAATACTAATGTTGCCAGGAAAAAATCTGAGACAACTCTATTTCACACTGCATTCCTTGTGCAGTAGCTCACACCACTAGTGAATTACATGAGGAATGCACATCCTATGGTGTTTGTCTGAAAACTCCCAAGAAATGGAAAATGCCACTTCATCAAAACCTAAACTCACGATGGCAATATGTCCTGTCTCCAACAAGGACAGACTTGAAGGTCATACTGGAGAGAGGAGGCAGACAATCCCTCCCTTGGATCAGAAAAGAGATCAAGCATGAGGACTACTTGTCTTATATGCACTAAAATTAATTTTAAATCTGTGTTTCAGTTAAATAAACCAGGGAAACACATTTCAAAAACAGATCCAAACAGCTATGAGGCAAACACCTGTTACAAAAGGAAACATTTAGGTTTAATGTGATTTTAGAGAAACTACACTTTCATGGAGGACATTCAACCTGCAGCAGTATATATTATAGTGCTAATGCTTTAAATACTTCCTGAGGAAAGGAGCAGACACAAAGAGCAAGCAATCAGAAAGATATTTCAAAACGTCCCCTTGTACAATTTACTAGCCCTGCATATAATTCCATATATTATACATTTACACCTCTAAGTACTTCAATTTCATTAGATTTTCCTATCATTTCCCTGTTGAAAGCAAGATCAGGTTTTAAATGCATCTCAAATAACATGAACAGTCAGTAGAGCTATTAAGCTGCATAGAATGTTGGGCTGCAGTCTTAAATGACAGTTTGTGCTTTCAGTTGATGTTGGAGAAAACATGAGCTGAGATGCCAGAGCCCTCAAAGAGGGGCTCATAGCAGTCCATGGCAAGATAATTAAGTTTGCCTTCCCTATATGTATAACTATACTAGTGAACAGAATTCTAGAAGAAGACTCTAATTAAGGAAACAAAAGAAAAGAGAACATGAAAAGTAAACACAGGCATAATTTTAGATTACTTTAGCTATTTTCAAGCATGACTTGTTACGGTACTTCACATTCAGTCACTAAAGAAATTATCAGCAGTGCAGAAAAAAAATACAGAGATCAGAATTTTTAAGAGCAGGCAGAAAGTCAGCAATGTGTTGTATTGATTCTCAAGATGCCTGTGATACAGAAGACAGAGAAATTTCACAGTTGCAAAAACTGTATAAAAACTGTATAAAAAAACAGAGAAGATAGTAAACATTTATTGTGGCAACCTTCAAGTCCACAGACTACAGATTCTTAAAAGAAAGTCAGGAGTGGAAAATACCTGTATACATTCCATTATCATTAAGATCTTTTTAAGTTACTCTATGTAATGTATTCTTTTTATTTCAACTTTTATAAACAAGAAAATAAATGAGTTGAAGTTTTGATGCCTTTTCCAGAGCGTTCCGCAAAGTTCTCTTCATGTTAAAGAAACGGAGGGGGGTGGAACATAAGAAGGAATGGATTTAATGATCTCCACATAACTGTCTGACTTTCTGATAGAACTGAAAAAAAGAGACAGTTAAATAGAAGATGACTGGCAAAGAGAATATTTGTCAGAAAAGGTAAACAAGGTTGTGAGAGGATATAGATACTATTTGCAGTGGGAAGAGATAGGAAAACCAGTGGGTTTCATTAAAATGAAATTTAAAGACATACCCCCTCCTTAGTGCCTTTTAAATGTTTTATAGGTGTGGCAAAATAGAAATGCAGAAATATAAATGTTTTCTTTCAACAGAAGTGCATCACTGACAAGAAAGAGAAAGAGCTCTCCATTTTTTAAGGAATTTTTTTTTTAAATAGAAGAACATATCTAAAACCATACAAAAAGAGTAGGAAGCGAGATATTAGAACACATAAAGCAATGTTCATTCAGTCCCTTCACAAACATGCATTAGTGGCTTTTGAGCCTAAAATAGGCCTGCTTAGAGAGTGGATAACAAAGATTTTGATGGTCTATGATTAAATAGGCTATTTACAGACAAACTCTTCAATAACATGGGAATAACGCCTTCTTTCATTTTACAAACTTCTGCATCTCTATTTATGCCTGAACATTCTTCCTTTAACTTCAAAGCCCCTGAATATCTCACACAATTTTTTTCCTAAATTGTCATCGTCCCTAAACAGTATGGACAGATCCAGTAGAACAACTTAATAATGTAGAACCCAAAAATGAGTTGAAAGTTTGAACTAATTTCTCATTACTGGGGATAAATAAACTTCCCCTCAGTCAGCAAACAAAATCAGGCAGTTTTTAACTGTTTGTGAGCAGTTAGTGCAGGGCACTGGATTAAAATGTTGCTGGATCTAGAGTTAAGGTTGCCCATTGCCTGTTGAATCCTTAAGGAATGATAGTATATGGTGTCAAAAGGCAGAAGCTGTAGATGATAGTAGTACTGTATATCTTTTCCATAGCAGACTACTGGCCAGAGAACTTGCCTCCTGAGCAGGTGGACCCCTTTCCTGAAAACCTGTGTAAGGCACAACAACTGGGAGAGCAGAGAAAAAGTGTCCAAAATCCAAGCATCATTACAAATACAATCTAGAATACGTGTATTAATAATAATATACAATACATATTATTAATATTTAGTGTACAATAATAATAGAATTCTAGTTTCATAACAACCTTCAGAAAATCTCTGGCAAATACTAGTTATCCCACCATGATATCTCAGTATGTACCAGTGACTTATTTAACAATATGCAAAGTAGAAAAATCTCCATACAAATGCCATTTTCTGAAAGTATTTGCCTTTATGTGTAGGGGAGCGCAGAATTAGTTCAAGATCTTTGTGTCTAGTTGTCAGTATACAAATCTCCCTTACTGCATTGATTCAAGCAGCTGAAGGACCAAATGAATTAATCCCCCTCTCTCCTCCTTTTCTACCCCTACTTCCTCCACCACTTATCCTGATTACTTACAAAATCAGAATTACCCTCTCTCCCCTCAACAAGTATTTCTTTTGACACATTTTTTCTGCTGTTCTCTGCCCTGTCTTTGTACAATATAGAAGCATCAGAAATAAACCGTTCTGTTGTCAATAAGCCACTCATTGGACAGCTAAACTGTTGTTTATTTCTTTCCTGCCCTTCCTTCTTTCCCTGAGATGACACATTTGGTGTATTCCCTCACATTCCAGTTCCTCTTTAATTGTGTGTCAATCTCCAAAGCCATCCTCATTTTCTACACAGGTTTTGACAGAAGTAGAAGTGAGCTCAACACACAATCTTCTCTATTACTCTACATAAAGTGAACTAAAATGTGGAATGCTATTAAAATTAATAATGATAATATAGCCTCTTGCTGCTTTACCAATATCTGACAGGAAACAACCAACATTGCCTGAGATGGTGGTCATGACAACCAATATATTTGCCCTTGCCCAATCGCTAAGGCTTTGGAACTAAATGCCATCAAGCTGATATAAAATGCCAAGACTGATGTGACCATTTGTTCTGGTTGTCAACAAATCTTTTCTTCAAATACATCACGATAGCTGACTCATGGTACTACCATATTTCATCCTATGTGTCTTCAAAAGGCTTATCTTGGAGTTATATAAAGTAGCACATGTAAAAACTTAGCAGAGGCTTTGGAAGGAATTGGAAGTGCCATTCATACAGGATGTTTACTGTAGCACAGAATAAATTAAAGCTTTGGCTACTTACAAGTTATGAAAATAAGAGTGCCATTCAGATGAAGAAAAGTGCTGTCTCCTTCACAGCTCTCAAGTCAGACCGTACTTACCAAAACTTTCTCACTGGATTTTACTGGGAACCGTGTGGTAGCGGTTTTCAGATACGTCTTTAAACTGGGATGAATTAAACAACTTCCAATATTTAGTACATCTAAACAACATCATTTCAGATCCATCCAGGCTGGAAAGTGAAGACCCATTTTTTTTTTTCTTTTGTTATTTTCAGAATTGGATATTTGAATCATGTCTTCCTTTGAATTTACTTTTTAGACCTTTGCTGAGAGAAGAGTCATAAAGAGTGGATAATCAGTGGTTTGGAAGAAATGCTTAGTCAACATAAGAAAATCCTTCTTATCCTGCTCTTGGTAAAGAGTTAATCCAGCAGAAATTTCACAAGCCTTTCCCCGCAATTTCAGTTGGCATTGTATTATCTGCTGCACAGGTGAAATCTTCCTTCTTGACAATATGCAAGTTCAGAGCAATAAAGAGTACATATGGCTAAAGTAAACTACCAAGTAAATTTTATTGCCATTTCAAAATGTCTTAATTGTACATTCACCTTCTTTGTTGCTCTGAAAAGTAGTAGTATGTACCAAGAACTTTGAGGAGCTTTGAGGAATGAAAATGTCAGCATGCACTAATGAAGGTGAAGTTGGAGTACAGAGAATAATTTTTTTTTCCTTATAGCAGATAGGCATCTAAGAATGGAAAAGATAGCGAATTAGTAATTATTTCTTCCAGAAATCTCATGAATTAACACAAATATTGAATTCTGAGGGACCAAGGGTTGACTTTAAGAAGCATTACAGAGAACAAACTTGGCTGTTATCCTTTGGATTTCCCTTTCCAATAAACCTTTCTATAAAATCAGTGCATAATAAGCTTTGAAAGCACTTTCAAAAAAGAAAGTTTGCTGACTTGTTAAGGACAAGTTCCTAGAGGACACTTCCACTAGTATATATTTAATATAGTGAAAATTGATGTTAAATAAATTGCTTTTTTCCTCTCACAAACAGATTTGGATTGCATGCAGAATCCTTTCAGACTTCTCTCAGTTCCCACTTTTCAGTAATTCAGGAGCACTTTTCTATTTATCACAGCTGTAGCTACAATCCTGTTGTTCCAGAAATGTTAGCTTCTTAATCTTAACATCATTTTCTAGGGATGCCTTGCAACATATGGTGACAACTTTGTGACATTGGAATCATGAATTTGTAGAATGTCTTAGGTTGGAAGGGAAATTAAAGACCATATAGTTCCAACCCACCTGCCATGGACAGGTTGAACCCACTGAATCAGGCTGCTCAGGGTCACCATTCAGCCTAGCCTTGAACGTCTCCAGGGATAGGGCATTCATAATTTCTTTGGGCAGCCTGTTCCAGTGCCTCACCACCCCGAGTGAAATTTTTCTCCCTAATGTCTAATCTAAATCCCCTCTCTTTTAGTAAAAAAAAAAAACATTATCCCTAGCCCTATCACTATCAGATCATGTAAAAAGTTGGTCTCCCTCCTGCTCATAATATCCCTATAAGTACTTGAAGGATGCAATGAGGTCCCTCCAAAGTCTTCTCCAAACTGCATAAGCCCAACTCCCTCAACCTTACTTCATAAAGGTGGTGCTCCATTTTATGATCATCTCTGTGGTCCTTCTCTGGTCCCTCTCCAAAGTTTCATGTCTTTCTTTCTGCTGGGAGCTCCAGGCCTGGGCACAGTACTTCCATTGGGCCCGCACGAACAGAGAGGGGCTACCCTTGCCCTCTTCTGATGAATGAATGTTTCTAAAACTCTTCTGGTATACACTTCTCATGTAATTACAAACAGGGAAGTCAATGACTCAAATGGTCCAATCCAATTTTCTATTCTATATATGCAAAACAACTAAGGACCAAATAATGAATGTGAGGGACATACAACAGGTACAGTCTGATGATGTAGTTAAGTGTAGTACTACTGATTTCAAAGGCAGTAAATATTTCTTACCAAAAGTCTCTTGATTACCAAGGCAGGTAAGAAGGATAAGGCTGTAGATGTATCTGCCTTCATGAATGTAGCTTTCAGCTTGTTATTGTATCTTATTCCATACTTCATTCTTAACATCCCGGTCATTGCTGTTAAGCCTTGGTGGAGAGCACATCCAAAGCAACCTACTAAAACTTCCAGGCTCCATGTTTTAACACCACAGACAACATCCCATGCTCTATTCTGTTCAAACTCTCCAACCCTCCCCACCTGTTACATGTTTAGCTGCAGTATGAATGTTATCAGTCATTCCCCAAAATATTTGAGCTGATCTTGCATTAATTGCATTTACACTGACAAATATCCAGTAACATATTTGATGCACATATGTGCCATTGGAGTTACAGCAGATGAACTGTAATATTACTGAAAAGCATTACTTGCATGTTTTTGATTGCAGAATCACAGAAACATAGGGTTTGGAAGGGACTTCTGGAGATCATCTAGTCCAACTCCCCTGCTACAGCAGCTTCCCTAGAGTGAGACAGATTAAAGCATCCAGACGAGTTTTGAATATCTCCAGGAGAAGGAGATTCCACAACCTCTGTGGGCAGCCTGTTTCAGTGCTCTGCCACCCTCACAGTAAAGTACTTTTTCAATTTTAGATGGAACTTCCTGTGTTCCAGTTTGTGTCCATTGCCATTGTCCTGCTGTTGGCCTAGCCCCACCTACTTGACATCTACCCTTCAGGTGTTATCAGTGTTGATAAGATCCCCTCTCAGTCTTCTCCAGGCTAAAGTCTCATTTATTGTTCCACATGATTTGGATATGTTAGCTTTCATGTACACACTAAATCCATGGAGTGGCATGTGAGCACCCCATTTTTGAATTTCCCTACACTGATTTTGTAATAAATCTGAACTGCCACTTGAATGATCACACAGACCATTCATGCTTTCATGGTTACTATGATTGCTCTTATCTTCTGAATAACACTCATAATTTCACACTTGCAACCAAATGGGGCATCTGTTAATGGTAGGCTTAAAGTTGGGCTTTCTATCAAGTAAAAGAGTATTACGTAGTTACCTGATTGGTGTTTACCTGGTCAACAGTAGCTCTTCTGGAACTGTAAAAAGAGTCATTGGTTCTGGAACTATATTTAGATTCTGTGTACTTTCTGAAACATCTACAGCCTACATATTTGGCAAAGACAGTTCAGTATCATGTTGTTTCAACACATTCATTGGAAGAAGTGTTTTGAACAGATGGAGTTGAATTCCAATGGCTTCAAGATGGTCACATGGCTGCTCTGCTGTACCTGGCTGGGCTATTCTTCTACATGTAGGATGGGTGATTTCCATTACATTTAAGTGAAAGAGATGGCATGACTTCCCAGTACACATTCAGAGCTAGATCCTAACTTCCTCTTAAACTACTGGAAGAAGTTTTGTGCACTTTTGTGTCATGAGCTTCAGATCTGGATTCCCTTCAGCCTGGAGAAAAGAAGGGTCCAAGGTGACCTGATGGTGGCCTTTCAGTATCAAAGGGGAGCTACAGGAAAAGGGGGCAGACTCTTTAGAAGGATCTGTAGTGACTGAACAAGAGGAAATGGTTTATGCTCAAAGACGGTAGATTTAGGTTAGATATAAGGAAAAAATCTTTTACAGTGAGGCTGGTGAGGCACTGGAACAGGTTGCCTAGGGATGTGGTTGATGTCCTGTCCCTGGAGACTTTCAAAGTAAGGCTGAATAAAGTGCTGGGCAACCTGATCTAGCTGTGCATACCCCTGCTCATTGCAGGGGAATAAGACTAGATGGCCTTCAGAAATTCCTTCCAATTCTAAAGATTCTACAATTCTAAGGATTAACATACTGACGAGGTAGTTGTATCAATTTTATAATTAAAGAGATATTCATCTCAGGAAGAAATGACACGTTATCATATGTTTCAGCCTCAGAATCCAGAATAGAGGACAAAAGCACTGTGAGGGCACTTTTCCATCTACTTGTGTGTTTGGAACTCTTGCCCAAGTACATTCAATAACTCTTGTTTACAGGCTACTGCCATTGCAATGTAAGAAATAGATAAATATGGATGGACAATACACGTCATACCCAGTATTTAATAAACCATCAGGATTAATTACAGATGTGCTTGTACAAATCTGAAAATTCTTGTGCTTATTGATCTCCATAGATCCTCAGGTAAATGACCTGAGATATTGCTATTTAGATATATGAGAAAAAATTACATATCCTAGGTTGTAAAAATTTATTACTGGGTAAGACTTCTTTTTCTTCCTTGTGTCTGTGTGACCAGTTAAAATGATAAAGAAATCTCACAGAGATGTACAAACACAAATACAGGTTGAGTAGAGAATGGTTTGAGAGCAGCCCTGAAGAGAAGGATTTGAGGGTGTGGATTGACGAAAGGTTCAACATGAGCCAGCAATGTGTGGTTGCAGCCCAGAAGGACAACTGTATCCTCGCTTGCATCAAGAGAAGCATGGCCAGCAGGTTGAAGAAAGTGATTCTGCTCCTCTACTCTCTATTATGAGATTCCACCTGTAGTGCTGTGTCCAGTTCTGGGGCCCCAACACAATAAGGACTTTAGGCTGTTGGACAAAGTCCAGAGGAGGGCCACAAAGATTATCAGCACCTCTCCTATGGGGACAGGCTGAGAGAGTTGGAGCTCCTCAGCCTAGGGAAAAAAGGCACTGGGGGGGGACACCTTATTGCAGCCTCCCAGTACCTGGAGCTAATGCATTCTGTGCTGAAGCAGGGAATTGCCTTTGCTGGTTGAGGGATAGCCCTGGAAGGAAGCAGCTGCCAGCCGCCATTGTTCTCCATGTGGCAGCGGCATTCTGACATCACAGGGGCAGAGCCAAGAACAGCAGCAGGATCACCCCCTGCATGTATAAAACCTGCCAGTAGGGACCCTCTCCTCTGCTGTCGTTTATCAGAGGGAGGCAATTTAAGGGAAAAGGAGGACTGGCAACAAGTCCCAGCTAAGCATCACAGGCAATGCCCATCATGATCTACCTCCGTACCCCAGGTACCCCTTCATAATTGGTTTGAGGCTCTGGAACTTGAAGGAGAGGTGAGATTGCAGCGGGAGGTCCACCCTTGAGGTTGTCTAGGGTGAGGTGGTCAGATCCACACCTCAAGACTGTCTCCATCAAGAAGGAGAGAAGTGTGATTGTTGTAAGCAATTCCCTGCTGAGAGGAACAGAGGGCCCTATGTGATGCTGCCTCTCTGGGACCAGAGTCAGGGATGGTTCTAAGAAACTGTGTCTGATTCACCCCCTGATAATTATCCTTTATTGATAGTTCAGTTCAGCAGCAATGAAGTCACTGACAGAAACCTGAGGACCTGAGGATCATAAAAAAGGACTTCAGGAGACTGGGGTGGTTAGTAGATGGAGCAGGTGTGCAGGTTATATTTTCCTCTATCCATTCATTGTCAGGGAAGGATACTGAAAGGAATAGGAAAACCCATCTCCTAAATACATGGCTGAGAGGTTGGTGTAAACAATGATTCTGTTTTTATTTTGTTTTGGTTTTGGTTTTTTTAACCATAGAGCAGTTTACCTTAGCACCTGGCCTGATTGTTGCAGCTGGGTCTCACCTGTCTCAAGGGGAAAATGGATTCTAGCTTGCAGGGCTTGTAAAAAGGGCTTTAAACTAGCTGTAAAGGAGGAAAGGGATAAAACAGACCATCTAGAGATGAGCCTAGGGGAAAGATGATGGGATTGTGGTTGAGGCAAGAGGCTCAGCTGAAGTATATATTTACACCAATGTACGCAGCATGGGCAACAAACAGGAGCAGATGGAGGCCATTGTGTGGCAGGCAGACTATGACTTAGTTGCCATTGTGGAACCATGTCGGGATCACTCCCACAACCGGAGTACTGTAATGGATGGCTATAAGCTCTTCAGAAGAGACAGGCCAGGAAGGAGGGGTGATGGCATGGATCTCCATGTCAGAGAGTGCTTTGATGTTGAGCTTAGGGCTGGAAATGGTTGAGTCTCTACAGGTAAGGATCAGGAGGGCCAACAAGGCAGGCATCCTGAAGGGGGTCTATTATAGTCTGCCTAACCAGGATGAAAAGATACATGAGGCCTTCTATGAACAGTAGGCAGAAAGTGCACGATCACTAGCCCTTGTTCTTATGGGGGACTTCAACTTCCCTGATGTATGTGGCACAGAAGAAACAATCTAGGAGGTTTTTAGAGTGTATGGAAGACAATTTCCTGACACAGCTGGTAAGAAAGCCTACCAGGGGAGGTGCACTGCTAGACCTGCTATTCACAAAGAGAAAAGGACTGGTGGTAGATGTGTAGGTCAGGAGCTGTCCTGGACAGAATGACCATAAAATTGTAGAGTGCTCAATTCTTGATGAAGTTGGAAAGGAGGGGCAGCAAAACTGCTACCTTGGACTTCCAGAGGGCAGACTTTGAACTGTTCAGGATGCTGGTAGGGAGGGTCCCTTGGGATTCAGTTCTGAGGGGTAAAAGGGTCCAGGAAGGCTGGTCGCTCCTCAAGAAGGAAGTCTTAAAGGCGCAGGAATAGACTATCCCTCTGTGTTGCAAAATGAGTTGTCAGGGAAGAAGACCAGCGTGGATAAATAGCTTTTCCTGAGGCTCCAAGAGAAAAAGAGTGTGTTCCTCCTGTGGAAGGAGGGATGGGCAACTTGAGCAGCATAAAGAAGTTGTTAGGATGCGCAGGGAGAAAATTAAAAAGGCAAAAGCTCAACCCAATCTCAACTTGGCCACTGGGGTAAAAAAAAAACAAAAAATTTTTTACAAATATATTAAGAGGAGGGCTAAAGAGAATATCCATCCTTTACTGGATGTGGTGGATTCCTGAGGATAAGGAAAAGGCTAAAGTTCTCAATGCCTTCTTTACATCTGTCTTTAAAAGTCAGACCAGTTATCCCCAGGGGTGCTCTACCCCTGAGCTGTAAGTCTTGGACGGGGAGCAGGATAAACCCATGATTCAGGTAGAAACTGTCAAGAGACCTGCTACTCCATCTGGACTGCCATACGTCCATGGGGCTGGATGGGATCTACCCGAAGGTACTGAGAAAGCTGGCAGAGGTAATAGCCAAGCCTCTTTCCATCATCTATCAGTGTTCCAGGTCAACCGGAGAGGTCCTAGAGGGCTGGAAGCTTGCTAGTGGAACTCCCATGTACAAGAAGGGTAATAGAGATGATCCAGGGAACTACAGGCCTGTCAGACTGACCTAGGTATGCCAGGAAAGGTTATGGAGCAGACCATCTTGAGGGAGATCACACAGCACGTGCAGGACAGCCAGAGGATCAGGCCTAGCCTGCATGGGTTCATGAAAGGTGGATCCTGCTTGACCAACCTGATCTCTGATCAAGTGACCTGCATGATGAATGACGGAAAGGAGGTTGACATAGTCTACCTAGATTTCAGCAAAGCCTTCAGCACTGTCTCTCACAGTATTCTCCTATAGAAGCTGTCAGCCTGTGGCTTAAACAGATACACTCTTTGCTGGGTAAAGAACTGGCTGGATGGCTGGGCCCAGAGAGTGGTAGTACATGGAGTCACATCCAGCTGGCAAACAGTCATGAGTGATGTTCCCCAGGGGTCATAGTGGGGCCTATCCTGTTCAATATCTTCACTGATGACCTGGATGAAGGCATTGAGTGCACCCTCTATACGTTTGTAGATGACACCAAGCTGGGAGGAAATGTTAATCTTCCCGGGGGTAAGAAGGCTCTACAGAAGGATCTGGACAGACTGGATAGCTGGGATGAGGCCAGTGAGGTGAAGTTCAACAAGTCCAAGTGTTGAACTTGTTGTTGGCCATAACAACCCCAGGCAATGCTACAGGCTTGGGCAGAGTGGCTATAAGACTGTGTAGAGGAAACAAACCTGGGAGTATTGGTTTACATTCGGATGAACGTAAGCAAGCAGTATGCCCAGGTGCCCAATGGCATCCTGGCTTGTATCTGAAACAGTGTTGCCAGCAGGAGCAGGGAAGTGGTCATCCCTCTGTACTCAGCCCTGGTGATGCTGCACCTTGACTACTGTGTTCAGTTTTGAACCCCTCACTACAAGAAAGACATTGAGGTCTTGGAGTGTGTTCAGATGAGTGCAGTGAAACTGGTGAAGGGTCTGAAGCACAAGCCTTGTGAGGAGCTGCTGAGGGAGCCGGTATTGCTCAGTCTGGAGAAGAGGAGGCTCAGAGGTGACCTTATCACTCTCTACAACTACCTGAAGGGAGGTTGTGGCAAGCTGGGAGTTGGCTTCTTCTCCCATGTAACTGGCTGCGACTAGAGGGAATGGTCTCAGACTGTGCCAAGCAAGATTCAGGTGACATTAGGAAATGCTTCTTCTCCAAGAGAGTGGTCAGGAACTAAATTGGGCTGCCCAGGGAGGTGGGGAGTCACCATTCCTGGAGATGTTCAAGAAACACTTAGATGTTGTACTGAGGGACATGGCTTAGTGAGAAATCCTGGCGAGAGGTGGATGGTTGGACTGGATGATCTTAGATGTCTTTTCCAACCTTGGTGATTCTATGATTCTATACAGGAAACCTGGGGAGGGACTTTTTTATAAGGGCATGTAGCAACAGGACAAGGGGAAATAGCTTTAAACTGGAAGAGGGTAGGTTTAGACTAGATATCAGGAAGAAATTCTTTACTGCGTGAGTGATGAGAGATGGAACAGGTTGCCCAGAGAGACTGGATGCTCCCACACTGGAGGCATTCAAGGCCAGGCTGGATGGAGCTTTCAGCAACCTGGTCTAAAGGGAGGTGTCCCTGCCTATAACAGGGCGGTTGGAACTAGGCAATCATAATTGTCCATTTCAACACAAACCATTCTGTGACCCTATATACAGTAAACAGCATGAAATAATTTGCAGTTTTGTTTTATTTTTGTATGTTTGTTTTCTCTGGAAGGCTTCTTCAAAATATATACAATCCATTATAGAATTCTGGTGCTGTAGAGTCTGTTGATGCGTTCTTGTGAAAACCCATATCATTCCAAAGCATCAGATAATTGTGGTAATTTTAGACTTGCCTCATTAGAATTTCTTGCAGCAATTACAGATAGTTAAGCACTGCCACACTACAGCTGAAACATTACCATGCCAGCACTCGGGTCTTTGCTTAGTAATAACAGTCACTAGAAGAATGGCTTTCTAAAATTTTCAGATTTGTCACATATGCTAGAATTACTTTACTACTCTTGGTTGCCTTTTGTTCTAGGTTTTTATTTTATTCAATAATTACTGAAGTACACTCTGGTCCCTTGAGACACTTTTAACTTTATGACAGTGAGTAGCTTCACTTTAATGGTTTAAAAGACAAGTACAAATGTAAATTTCTGCAGGATTGGGATCTTTAAATGTCACATCCTCTCAGTAGAAAATGTCACCCTACATAACACAGTGTGGTACAACAGCATTTTAGTCAGAATCAGGTCTCTGAAATCCACCACAGGGAAAATATATTCATCTCAGAGATGATGCAGTTAGTTTCACTGAAGTATAATTAGATAATGTGTTCTAAATTCCAGATATTTTGCAACAGTAAAAATATGTCTAAGTGAATTCTTCATCACAAATGAGATCATACAGTGTATTCTGTACCAACCCAGACAGCTGTAGGTCACCAATACATTCACCAAATATAGAGTCCTGACATGGGAAAAGAAAACTCAAGCTGCACACATACATGAGTCCTGTAACTAACAATGTTCCCCGGGGGTTGGTGCTGGGTCCAGTCTTATTCAACATCTTCATCAATGTCCTAGATGAAGGGATAGAGTCCACCCTTAAAAGTTCACTGATGTTACAAAGCTGGGAAAAGTGGCTGACGCACCAGGAGGCTGTACTACCATTTAACAAGACCTGGACAGAATGGAGAGTCAGGCAGGGACAAAACTGTTGATGTTTAACATGAGGAAGTGTGGAGTCTAGAGTCTTGCATCTGGGGAGGAATAACTGCATGCATCAGTACAGATTAGGGGATGACCTGCTGGAAATGAGCTCTGTGGAGAAGGACCTGGGTGTTCTGTACACAACAGGTGCACCAAGACAGCCAATGGTATCCCAAGTGCATTAAAAAGAACATGGCCAGCAGGTCGATGGGGAGGGGATGTGAGGCCGCATTATAATGCTATGTCCAAACCTGGGCTCTCCAGTTCAAAAAAGACAGGGATCTCCTGGAAGGAGTGCAATGGAGGGCCACAAAGGTGATAAAGGGCCTGGAGCATCTCCTTTATGAGGAAAGGCTGAGAAACATGGGTCTGTTCAGTCTGAGGAAAAGAATGCTGAAGGGGGATCTGATTAATTTTTATAAATATCTAAAGGAAGGTGGGAGGCAAATGGATGCCACACAGGAAGATTATCAGAATAGACACAGATGGAAATAATATTCACTCAAATTATGTTCTGTTAGTATTGCTTCTTTTCTAAAAATTATAATGCCTTCAGGCCCTGCAAGACAGAAAAAGAGAAATAGAAGTGCAGAGTTTGCCATAAAATACAAAAAATGACTAACTACTAGACATGAGTCTTTAGACAAGTTGAACAATTTATATAGATCTTATAAAAGATAAAAACAGGCACCTTGTACATCTGGATTTTTCTAGAGAGGTGGTTCTCAGGTTTTCACACAATATCTCATTAGAAAACTAAAAGTTCTTGTAAAGGGTTCACCTGTAGGTTTGTGTTTAGAGAAGATCACTTGAAAACATAAGCTATTCATGTGGATATATGCAACACTTGCACTAGATATATCAAGCAGCAGTGCTTGCATCTACATATTCAATGAAAGAACTTCCGTAATTAATTCTAACCAATTTTCAGAGCAATAGCTTGTTAGCACTGCCATTTGACCATCTGTCTATTAGCCTCAGAATCATGTTAAAATAAACAAAACAGAATAGTCTATCTGACAGCAAAGAAAGAAGACAGCTTGTCTTGTTGCAGAATCCTTGTGCAGTAAACTATGATGCTTGTATTAATCAGAGTGAATGACATCACACTTGGGAGCTGTGGGTGATCATGAGTTCTTGTTTTTTAATCATTTATTCTCTATTTTGGAGAAATGAACTTTCTTTTTTCAAACATACATTATTTTGACTGCTACAAAACTAATAGCAATGTCTGACATTTTCAACTTTAAAATTTATTCAAAGCCAGAATATAAATTAGACACTATTTGAAACATTGATCTTATTCTGTTCCACAACTGCTTCTGTGCCTTGTATCTGATATCCTGTCGAGGCACAAGCTGCACCTCTGGGGAGCAGAAAGAGAAATCTCATCAACTTCAGCAAATCGATGAACATATACTACCAACAGGAGAACTTATAGTCCCTGCCACAGTCATCTTCTGCCAAGTACTGCTTCTTTGTTAAGTGCATGCTTGACAATACTGCCTAACTCCAGTCACAGGCCAAAACAATCTCTATGTCAGAATTGGGACATACAGGAATAGCTTGACCCACCATGCCTCTTATGGAAGGAATTAATTTGGTTAAACTTCTTCTTGCTAAACTAACTTGCGTTCTGTCTGTTGCCTGAAAGTGCTCTCATTCATACATCATACTCAGTAACTCAATACCCTCATACTCTTGTACAGTCTTCTTTCAATTGTCTATGTTGCACAGATCAGCCATCTCATTCTGAGTGTTATTCTTAATTAGTTAAAACATTTATTTCTGAACTTTCATCTTCAAAGAGATTTTATTTTGGATTGTAAAACCACAGTAATAGTAGCTGTAAATCTGCAAAGCCCCAGTAGCCAAAGCAGAGCCTTGACTCTTACATTTCACTCAGGATTTACCTCTTGGTAGATGAACCAGTGAAGGTGAGAACAAATTGCAGCATTTTCAAATGACAGCCCAGCTCACCTTTTAAGTGTTGGCCCTCAACATTCACTTCATCTGCTGCCAAAGGTTAGCTGCAGCAAATCTACTTCTTGCTGTCCAAGTTCTTGATGAGGCTGACTGGAACAGCACTTCCAGCTGCTTTTAGAAGAAAATAAAGCCAACAATTCAGAATTGCTTTTTTCTTTACTGGAAGCCAGAAATATTACTTCTCTTTTCAGTCTGTCTAAAACTGAAACAACCAGAGAAAATACAGGTAAGAGCATACGCCCAATTACTAAAAAAAAAAAAAAACACCTCTACAATTGAAGTGCTGAAAAGCTGAATTTTAATTCAGCAAAACCCTTACTCTGAATTCCAAAGAATGGAGAAAATAATGAATATGCTGAGTAAAAGAAAAACATTTTGTGCATTCTTGACCAGTTAGTCTCTGTCGCTTGTAATTTCTGGCTTGATTTTTATTATTTTTATCATACCAGTGCAGTTATTGTGATATATAAGCAACCTGAGAATGATGCTCCTTCACAAAGCCTGTGACACAGCTTTTGCTTGTATTTTTAATTTAAGTCAATTTTGCACTATCTGGCTGTATATTTGCAGTAGTGAAGCTCTTAACTTTTGCAATTTAGTAACTGTGTGAAGACAGACAAGTAAACTCTGCTTCCCAAACCCATGTGACTCATTTTTACCCCCAAACTATTCCTTGGCTTAGTTTTCTTATTGATAATCTGAGCTGAAATTCTGTTTTAAATTTCTTTTCCCATTCAACTCTTTAGTCCGCTGTTTATAACACCATTCCTTTTAAGGTAGAACATAAGTGGAAAAGTAAAAATATCATGATATTTAGGTCTTCCAAACTTAGAGATCTGGCATATTTCTGCACTATTCTTCCCAGTACAGGTATGAATCCCCTTTCAGCCTTCTCAGAACAGGCTCTGTTTCTTTCCTTCAAATAAAGACCTCTGCTTTACTTTTAGTAACTCTAATTTACCCTGCTACTTCTTTGAACGGATTCCAGAGCTCCACAGCAGTGTAAAACAGGAGATGTAGCCTGTGCAGAACTCTGCCCTCAGGGCTACCAAGGCTCCCCTGACACTCACATTTCCTAGATGTTTTGAATATTTGTTTCTAATCCTGTCTTTTAAACCTCAATGCATTCCTTCAGGCTCACCAGGGAAATTCCTTCCTAGTATCTTCTCAGCTTTTCACTTCAATTAAGCTAATTGCCAGCAACTTAAATTCTCTCCTTTATTTTAAGTGCAAGCATTTTGTATGGAGAACATCTAGAATTTTTAAACAAACCTTCTAGTGACAAAAATATTTCTACAGAAGCACTAAGCACCTGAAACAGAGATTAAAATCTAGTGCTGACAAAACATTTTTTTAAGGGCAATGTTATATATGTATTTATACCAACCTTGCCTCACCTTTTTTTTCTACAAGAATCTATTTCAGAGGTCTCACCTCCCTCTTCAGAGGCCTATTAATAGTCTATACTTCACCCACCTGTGAGCTCATTCCTCCAGGCTTTTACCCCTTGCTGTGCTGACCCCTTTCACCTCTTATTGCTTTCTTCCCTGGTTTTAATGAGCTCCTGACAGTCTTGGAAGATGTTTGGCTTAAGGAGAACCACTAAATCTTTATACATGTCGCTCAGTAGCTGGTTTTGTGTGTGTTTATTCACTTTGCAAAGGGCTCTGTAACCTCTCTTCTTGCACTCTTTGTCTTCTTCCTTAAACTCAGAAACATTGGCCTTGGAGATTTGCTGCTGCCAGATCTGAAGGCAGTGATCTCTGGGGTTATACACAGCAAAGCACGCTGCATGCTCAGTAGCCTACATAGTTTAATGAGCATGTTGCTCAGGAGGTGGCAGGAAGGATGCCACAGATGCAGGGTGATGCAAAGAGATCAATGACAGGTCAGGAGGAAGCACGAGGAGTAGGTTAAAATGCAGATGCCTGTAGCTCTGGGAGGAATCATGATGCTGAATGTTTACTGCTGACCTGGAAGAACAGGTGAATAGGGAGGTGTAAGAGCTACAGGGAATGCAAAATTATTCAGGCTAATTGAGTCTAATTAGGAAAAACTAATGTGAAAAAAAAAAAAAAAAAGAACATCAGAAAGATTTAACACAGCTAAGAAAAATGGAAAACAATAGCAGAAGAATCCCGGTGAAATCAGATGAAAACCTGCATGAAGGATTAAAATGTAAACTAAAAAATGGGGACGGGTCTGACTTCAAACATTAAGAGAAGGTGCTTTCACTTAACTCATTTGTGTGCAGCATTAAGTGTACCTTCGTACATGAGAGTCTGTATTATTTGCTGTGATATTCTAAAAACTGTTATAAGAACTGGAAACCCATGCTCAAGTATTTCTTCTTATTATTATTTTTTTTAATCTAAAGGTTGCAGCTAAAACCTAGGAAGCAGAATATTAATTAATTAAATAAATCAAGAAAATTTTCATATGGGAGAACGGATGCAAGGACTAACTAGTAGTTGCAAAAGGAAAATAGCTGGATGCTTTAGGGCAGATATTGTTTCCAGTTCTCTAACATAACATGAAGATGAAGTGGAAGTCATTTACTGACACTGGTCAGAGAGGTCAGAAGTGCTGAAATAAGGAGGCAATGACAGGAACAGACTTCATTGTATCTGAAAATGTGACACTGAGAATTAGGTCCACAACCAGGGTTTCCCAGGACCTTAGGCATATTTCACCTGTCTGCTTCAGACTCAAGTTTGGAACTTGATAATTTGTGTTGCCAAAAGAGACATGGGTTACTTATTGGCTGATAAAAGCACCAAAGCGAAGTTTTGATGCTACCTGGAATACCCCACTGTTATCTTTATGATTTATCATCTTCACTCCTTGATCTTGCCTAAATTTGCAATTTAAGCACAATGAAAGAATAAAAGTTCCTAATGGAAAAATGAAACAAACTTTTGTTCTTAGTTTAGTCATGCCTAGGTGATGCTGTATCTTCCTATTTTCAAAGGAGTGCTATATTTTCTAGGCTGTTATAAATAAATATTTTTTTGATATATCCATTTGAAAGTCTGAGAAAAAAACACTATGGAAAACTTATATATAAATATATATGTATAGATATATATATGAGTATACATATATGTATATTCAGAGGGTTATGTGTATATATGTATACTCATATATATATATATATATTTTTTTTTTTTCTATTGTGTTGAGCTATTGAAAGTTATTTCAAGGGCAATTACCTACCATAGAAGATATAGTACCTAACAGTGCACCAACATACAGAGATGTAAATCAATGTCATCAGGGCCATATCAGCTTTTGAGTTATGGGCTGGCTTGCCTGCACCTTACTACCTGTTTGTTTTCTACAGTACATTGAAGGGAAAAAAAAAAAAAAAGAAAAAAAAAAAGAGAGAAAGAGAATGAAGGAATAAAGGAAATTTCCAAGACCTTTTATGTAATGTGTACTGGGGAATCTTTCTTGTGCAATGCATATTTGTACTGGGTCCAGTTTACACTTGTGTTTATTCTTTGCTTGAGAATATTCAGATTTTCTGCTCCATTTGATCTGTCATTTTGCACTAAAAATCTTAGTATAAATTGCAATGGCATAATTACTATTTACTATTTTATTCTGAGTAGTCTTTCCCTCCAATGAAATTTCATAAAATGTGAAGAATATACTGGTGTTCACCAGAAGGCATCTACTCTAGGCACTTCATGCGCTTGGATTCTGGAGCATTGTTTCTCAATGCTACACATGCACTAGGTATATTTAAGAGGAAAAGAGAGCTTAACACATGAAAGACAAAAAATGACCATGTTTGTGTCATCTATTCAGTATTTACATAATTTAAAAATTGCTCATTAGTATCTGTGAAACATTTAGATTCACTGATGAAAAAGCCCTGAGCATACTAATTCTCTCTTTACAGCATTTTACAGTAAATATCCAAAGGGTCATAAACTAAACAACTAAACATGGAGAGACAAATTCCAAGTATCATTTCGTTAAGTAACTACCATCTATCCTGTGAAGAAAATAAGGCTGAAAAATGTAGGAAAGGATTAGGCAATTATCATAGTTGGAGCTGATGATGAGTAAGAAATTTCAGAATCCTGAAAATGACTGTTTCTTTTTAGAACATATGTGTTTTCAAAGTTCAATTGGATGAGAAAATCTAAGAAGCAAGCAGAGCATTTAATGTTACAACTTTAAAGACATTTGGAAATACACTGATCCCAAGAGATGCCACAAGGTGACCTGCAGACACACTGGGAGCTGGAACTGTTGGGCTCTACTTTGCATAGCAGACGTTTTCTTTCACATTGCAGTTTAAAACAAAGCTTTTGTCAGAGTGGAGCTCAGGGCTCCCTGGGGAGAGACACAGGACCCCTGAATATGGCATGAAGAAAGCAGGAAATGACAGACACGAGATATGGGCACATAGGCACTGAGACAACATCCACGGTCACAGATGTTTCAGATGTTTAAATTTAAGCTCCTAATGATCTGTCAATGAAGAAGGCAGGACATTTTTCTGACTATATTTTGACTGCATTTCATTCAGTCTGAGAGTGTTCTACAAACCATTTCAGTTTAGAAGGATCAGCAGTTTCTGAGGCTATCTCATTAAGTATTTGCTGGAAAATTACCAAACCTCTGTAATCATATTTCATGTGAACCTAGGGATTGTTGCAGATGCCCTTGGGGGCATCTCCCAAATTCCAAGCACTTAAACTTGATGCTCTTTTACAGTGACTTCAGACTTTTTTTTTCTTTGTGTTTTTATATGTGTGTGTGCTTGTAATTTTCTTAAAAATAAAATATAAAAACAAACAGGAGTTGGGGTGGAAAGGAAGAAAAACTCCAGTGGCATACACAGACCATGGAAGAACTTGTGGAGAGGCAGATCCCTCCCAGGCTCTGGTAGACCATGTGCACAACCACAGACTCCTCTGTGCCTATCCTAGCAGAGATCTCTTCTGCAGTCCTCTCAACTTATTCTTCCACAGCCATCTTCCCTCCCTGATTCACCATCCTAGGGCGATCCTTTCCCCCTTCTAGTCTTAGTCTGCACAACCTAAGCAGTTTATCTCAGTTTTGCAACACCTCCTTCTGCTACCACAATCCCTTTACACATATCCACATTTTTTTCCCCATGGTTACTGGCCCCTGGATCATGGATGCTTGTCCAGACATGTAACTGGCTTCTGTGCAGTGCCAAAAAGCAGTAGCGGTCATAGAATCAAGCAATGGCTTGGACTGGAAAGGACCTCAAGGATCTTAGGGTTCCAACCCCCTGCCATAGGCAGGGCTGCCAGCTGCTGAATCAGGTACTAGATCAGATTGCCCAGGCCGCCATCCAACCTGGCCTTGAATACCTCCAGGGATGGGCCATCCACAATCTCTCTGGGCAGCCTGCTCCAGCATCTCCTTGCCTTCTCAGTGAGAATCTTCTCCCTGACATCTAATCTAAATCTTCCTTCCTTTAGTTTAAAACCATTCCCCTTGTCCTTTCACAGTCTGCTCATGTAAAAATTCAATTTCCCTCCTGTTTATAATCCCTTAAATACTGGAAGGCTGTAATGAGGTTTCCCTACAGCCTTCTCTTTTCCAGACTGAGCAAGCCCATCTCCATCAGTTTGTCTTCATAAGAGAAATATTTTAGCCCTTGGATCATCTTAACAGCCCTCCTCTAGCTGCTCTCAAAAATCTCGACACCTTCCAGATGACACTTCACCTCTGGTCATACTGTCCAATACCTGAACCAAAAAGTTATTGTCAGTGCTGGTTACTCAGTCAGTTAATATCCTAACTGAAGTGAAAGCACAAATCCAGCTCCATCTCATGAAAAAAAATCTGATTTTCTCTGGTAGTAATTTATATATTCTTTCTGTAAAACCTTTTCATAAGTCACCACTTGAAATGTAGCAGAACGCTAAAACAGCAGTAAGATTTATTATCAAGTTAATGAAAAGTTATATAGGCAGTCGATCCAACGTTTTTAGAAAAACAAAATATGACATAGGAAGATTTAGGTAGCCAGAATATGGAAATGAGCGTTTCATTGCTAGGAGGATTGTAACAGGATTTTTAATTAGCAGTTACTCCATGTCCCCGATTCCAGCATGTGCTCGGAAAGGGCTGCCTCCAGAAGTGGGTCTTTACCTGCCACCTCGACAGACTGTTTGTTAAGGAGAGGCCCAGAGAGTACTGAATGCCAGACACTGGCTCCTGAGGATCGGCAGTTTTCTTTGGACTTCTTCCAGCCACATAGCAACCCCAGCTATTCTTCACTTCATGCTGAAATTGCATCTTAGGACTGAATCATTAGTGTACAAGCAATTCAATCAGCTTGAAGCTTTGTGAGCCTGGATAAAGATCCAGATGAAAATCTGGACAAAGCTGATAGTAGGCTCTCCTACAAAACTCAGGCATTTTCAGAAAATCCTGATGAAACTGCTTTGGTGCCGTTGGTTTCTCTCTCTACATGGATAGAAAGGATTGCTGAAGCTGCTATAACTCTTTCAACTAAAGAGTGATTGTTTTACTTTTCCATTATTGTAAATTATGCTCTTCTGTCTGCTACTTCAAGAATCAAAAAAATCGCAAACCAGGCTTTTCTAACAAGAATACAGTGTTGCTTGGTGTGGAGGATTACTTTGCTTTTTTAATAGTGTTGAACTATTTAAGGCAGAGCCTAATAATTTAAAAACAAACAAATATATGTAATGCTTTTAATTTAAAATGCTATTATTACTTTTCAGCTGCAAAGGCAAGGACTTGTTTTGTAGCTCAAAATATGATTAAAAGGTACTTCCTTATTGAATTTCAGCATTTTCTTCACGTACATTTGGTTATTTCTGCATTGCTTTCTTGTTGTGACTGTGCAGGTCAAAATGCCCTTTAGCACACCGAAGTTTCATTCACACTGCCATATTAGACTTGAATACAAGCTGTTACGAACAAATAGTGATTTCAAATGAAAGAATTTAAGACTCTCTAAGACAAAGCAGCTTCTTAAACTGTCTTAGATTCAATGTGTCAACAACTAATACCTTTCAGTGCAAGGCCAGTAGTATGGATGTTAACCATGGTTATTGTGTCACTGTTTGGACTGAACCAGGGCAGTAGTTCCCATAGTCCTAACAAAGTTGAAGCCAGAGTACAACCAAAGCTAAAGCTAAGATGTGGAAGCATAAAGAATGGGAGAAACCCAAAGTCCTTCCAGTGCAGTGTCTGGATATTAGGTGAACTTATAAGCCAAGGGAAGAAGCAAGAATACATGTCATGCTAAAGAATGAAGTAAGAATATTCAGCCACATTTAATATGATGACACTGAGTTTACAGAGGTTTTGAGAGCAAGCAAAAGAGAAGCAGTAAGGAATGAAAATTCAGGGTTAGGCAGACAGCAAAATATTATGAAAGGAAATTACTTAGAAACTGTGTTGTGGAGGGCTGCACAGGGAAGCAACCTTTGCTCTTCTGCTATCAGGGGCTATTTAATATCTGAAGCATTACTGTGAAACCAAATATATTGCTTTGCTCTCCTTTATTTGCATAGACAACATGGTTGATTTTATGAAATGATCTTTGGGTTACAGTTATCTTTGGGTAACAGTTGACCTAACTTTGCCAAATTCGAGGAACATATAATTAGGCATAAGCTGTACCATTCTAGGACAAAACTCAAACAGAACAAAATAAAAACTCATTACTCTGTATCTTCCTGCATACTCTTCCCTTTTAGTATGCACAATTTCTCTGCATCTAACTCTGAGTGAAATAAGTTCTGAGAAGACAACAAACATTATGTCAGTGGTACCAGGAGTTGGGTGTGAGCTGTAGCCCACGGAAAATAACAGACACCTCCACATCAGGCCACTTGTTCCTGGATAAATTCTGTCCCTCTGGTTACCATACTAATTTAAATAAAGAGCATTTAAATGTAGGTGAAAAGCACCAGAGTTTTAGACTTTTCACAAGACTAGTGACAAATGAAGAGAGGCTTAAGAAAGTATCATCTCTGATATTGCCTAACACTGGTGCTTGCATGAGATTTTTGCTCCCTGTGTCCATGGCAGGGCCTTGGTTTGATTTTTCAAGTCCAGATGGTGGTGGTTCTGACAACAGCTTTTCCTCTAATAGGCTGAGCAATTTTTCCTGTTAATTATATTTCAAGTTTCTTCTAATGAAGGTAATGATCTTTTCATTTGACACTTGACAAACACTGATAAAAAATAAGCACAATTATCTGTAGATTCTGGAACCCATTTTTTTAAACATCCAGCTATTCTCTTAAACTGTTTTAAAACTCATCATCTAAGAACAGTTGGATTTCTCTGCCCGGATAATACTTTCAGGAGATTATGCAGATTCTTCTCATATTTGTTTTATCTGCATCCCAAGACATTTTGAGGTCTTTAACACAGAGATACTTATTTCCATTTTTCTTATATTAGTCTCAGATGCTCTGTGATTAGTGTCTTGCCCTAACACTGATTAACGAAAAATGTAGACCTTCTAAAATAATAAGCCACTAAAAGTGATAAATCATGTTGTTTTCACAATATCAAAGAGAAAGTGTATCACAGCTGGCACTGAATTTGCAGGAGTAATCCCCTGATGTGCTTCCTGATTTAACTTTTGTTGAGTTAGTTGAGATTTGTTAAAAATAAACATCTAGCTGGAGTGACAGAGTAGCTACATCTCTTTTATAAATGAAATAATATGAAATTAGTGAGATTTCAGAATGAGAAACAGTTTAACACAGTCATGAAAATCACTGTATGAATCTCCTTGTGTTTGTTCAATTTTAATCATCAGTAATATTTTAAAATAAATGTCATATTTTGTCATTATTATTATTTTTTATTATTATTACCTCGTTTTTGTAATTATATTTTAAGAATTTTATATTTCTTTTCTTTTATAATCCAGGTAGGTGCTACCATTTTGAAATGTGCTGAGTAGCCTAATGCTAATACCAGAAACATTTGGGAAACCCGTCTGGGACTTCTTCCATTTTAATGCAGAACACACACAGCTCATCACTGAACCAAATTCATTTTTAATTTTATCTTTCCTTTCAGCAAAATTTCTCTCCCTAGATGATGCAAATAACACAGAATGGTAATAAAAGTCCAATCAATATCTCACTGCAATGCCTCAAAGGTCTCGTGCTGGTGAGGAAAAGTCTCAGGATGAAACATCCTAACAAAAATATTTTAATCCCTCAAAAATAACAAGTATAAAACTCTCACAAAAGCACTTTTTGAACGGAATACAGAAAGTGAAATCAGGTATTTCTTAACATCATTTAATAACCTTTCTTCATGCATTACATTTTCCCTAGATATCCCTAGTTCTTTTGGATTATTTCCAGTCCTTTTTGACCTACAAGTAGAACAGCACAAAGCAGATTTTACCTCACAGTAATGGGGGAACTATCTGCTGATATTGGTTGGTTGAGTGCCACACAGGGGCAGACAGAAAGACTCCTTGAAATGAAGTATTTGGACCTGCTTTGCAATTTTTTATGCACACGTAGCCAGTTTCCAAGATTGCTTGTACACATGTACAATATCCAAGAAATGCATCTCAACAAATATTTACAAATTTCAATTAGAAGGGTTCATTTGGTAACAGCAAATTTCTTTAATGACTTGAAATCAGAGCAGGACAGAGGAAGTTGGCAGCCAAAAAATGAAAAGGAAACCTGCAAAGACAAATAGCCACTAACTTAAGGGGGAAGTGGGGGGGGGGAGGGGAGAGGGTGGTATGGAATTTGAAAAACCAAGCAGAAGTTTCTTTGAGAAATGTAGCTGCTGTTAAAAAACAAATAATGCCCAATGTCTGTGGTTAGTTAAAGCCAAACATGTATAGACATGTATATACAACACTAATGCTCTACCATGTAAACGATGCCAGTTATTGTCTCTGCTCCTGACATTCTGACTGGTCTTTGTCGAGACATATGTCTATTCTCTGTATGCCATCAGTGCACATGTAGTATTTACTCAATAACACACAACTTACAGCAAAGTTAAGCGTTGCATTTTGGTTTGGATAGGTTTTGGGCTTATAAGCTTTTGAAAACTTGGTCTTTTAGTTATATGTAGCTGACTACTGTTTTTATGCAAAAGAAGAGGAGCTATGACTCAAGTATGGCTAATTGAAACCACAAAGGAAGAAGATGTAAAGGGAAAGTCAATACTACTTCTCAGATCCCTTTTATGAGGACAGAGATCCTGGCAACAACAAATGTCAATACTGAAGGCTATCAGTAAAGTCGATGATTCTGCACTTCCTATTTTTGTGCTCATCATATCACCCAAATTTGAATTCCAAAGGATGATCTTAAAGATAAATTAGATACACATTTTCCACCCTTACACTTAGCCAGTCTCCTTGAACAGAGATCATGGACTGGGTGATTTGCTTGATATTTGAAATCCCTTCCAAACCCCTTTTGTAAAGACTCCAGGATGATTTTTTTTTCCTTTTTTTTTCCTTTTTTTTTTTTTTTTTTTTAAATATTATTATGGTATGCTGTTCAAGTGCTAAGGAAGACACAGAATTCAATCCACTGGAGACATCAATAAAGAGAAAAATGTATTGGCAGCCACAAGGATATGACAGTATGATGTCTCCTGCTCCAGAATAACTACTTTGCAACAAAGAAATCTCTACTGTGAACAGCACTACAGAGAAATGCCCAGTCCATGGAGCTGCATGCAGAATGAACAGAGCTCCTCATGAGATGAACACAAGCACACTGAATGCAAAAATGAGGATGAGGATGAAGTCTCAAAGGTTTCTTTCGGAGTAAATTAGTCCTGATGGAAGATGGAAATCGATGGCCCTGAAAATCTTCAGTCAGGGAGAGCAGTGAATTACAAAATAACTACTCCATCATGCTAGAAAGTTCAGAACTCTGCAAAACAGACCAACAGCCTCTACAGACGCTGCATCCACTCTAGCTTTGGAAAACATAATGAAAGCATGTACTTAGTTGTCATGGATATTTATGTCAGGTGATAAGACAGTGCACGTGACAAGCACTTCTGTTGCTCAAGGCTTGTCTGCACACAATAAATCACAGAACGTGTTTTTTCAGCACAGAAATGTATATGGAAATGATATTGCAAAATCCAAATGTCTGCCCAAATCCAGTTATTCAAAGTGGCCCAAATTTAGACAATCTATTTGAAGTAAGTGTGTTTCAAGCAACAGTTCCCTGTTTACTTAAGATCCTTAGTTGTTTCCTAGGAGAATTTTAGTGAAATAGCTCCTCATTACTTGAAAATATGTTAGCAAATATGTGACAGTACAAAAAATTTATTCAGAAGATCACAGCTGATTGACTTCTAAAGTATCACTTAGCATTCTGCTGGTTTAGGTCAGATCAAACAAAAAAAGTGAATGAAAAAAAGAAACAGTGCGGAACTACTGGATCTGAATGACAGAATGCCTTACAAAAAGAATTTGGGTAAGAAATCACACGAGTCAGACTCGGAACTTGTGAAATGTGCTGTCAGGAGAATGTTGTTATGAGTAACGTACCTGGAGGGAAGCTAAAGAGAATAATAAAGATAAAAGTTGAGAAAAAATAAAAGCATAAAAATCAGTGCATGAAAATGTTATTGAAAAGAAAGATTTATGGGAAATAGAAGCACAAGTGCTTTTTCAGTCGGAAGTCCCTTCGTATTAGGGCTTAAGAATCTTGCTGCAGGTATCAGTTAGTCAGCCAGCCCTTTTCTAGCTGCCTCAAATTCACTGCTAATGCAGAAAAGTGTGTTAAACAGGAAGGATATTCTGAACAGTGTCCTTTATAGAGTTGTCAGCTCTTCAAACTAGCAGGACAAATAATTTCTATATTACTGTTTAAACAATCCAATTCTCCAGGATTATCAAAGGAAACCCACAAGGAATAGCTCACAATTAACTGATTAAACCTATCCTGATTTGCACATGGGATCTGCCTTCTAACGACTAATAGTAAGAACGTTTATAGAAGTAACAGTATGACTCCAGGAAACCAGCCAGGTCTTTCAGAGCTCCTTGGTAGTGATGTAGAATAACCCAGAGCTAGAGCTAGCACGAGTCTTCATGACAAATGTAAATTAATGAATATAGTGGAGAAGGCTAATGCAGAAGGTGGGGGGGCTGTTTCTTTCTCTCTCAGCACGCTTCTGGGCAAATTGGGAAACAACAAGAAGTTCAGACCAGAATGTCCCAGGCACTGTTGCATCCTGATCTTAAAAGGGGGCTCTTACAGGGCCTCCTAACTCCTTAAATCAAACAAGATATCATTTCTCCTTGCATTCTCAAATTCTGACCCATCAGAGCTGCAGAGACAGGCATTTAGTTGAAGATGGTGCTTCACATCCCTGGAACCAGTTTATTTCTGCTGCAAATTGAGGATGGAATTATGTGTTGTTTCATTAAGCTCTTTTCCATGCAGATTTTCAACTGCATCAGTTCTACAGAAGCAGATCACATAAAGTTTACACCAGCTGTTTAGCAAGTTTCTTTCAAAATTGCCCAGTATTTACTACATATATGTATGTATATGTATATACATTATACACACACAGCATTTTCCTTCCACCCCCTCATCTTCACCCCAGGAATCTGGAGTGGTTTTAAAAAAAGCTTTGCAGCAGACTGCTGCTTCTGCTTTGCAACAACAGCTGAGTGAACCGACGGAATTATAGATAGAGCACAAACACGAGAGCCTGTCAGTAGCAGCGTATACTGCAAAGCCTCTGTATCAAGGGTACAAGTCTAAGAGTTCCTAGAGCCTCTGCAGCTGTCAACCTTCAATGTGAAAATGCAGATTTCAATTTTAAGACATAAGCACCCAGCAAGGAAATGTTATTCCATTGCATAATAAAATCTGTTTGCTATATTTAGGAGAGTCGATGATTGTGATGCGTGGAGCAAAGCGATTTATAAGCCACAGTCAACATCTACACTAACTCGCATTTATTTGATTTTAAGACATAATCACCCAACTGGAAGATTATGTTATTCATATGCATAATAAAATGGTTTCAATGTTTGGGACAGTTGATGGAATTGAGGAATGGAATGAGTGAGTTCTCTCTTGGAGAGAATGCATTTTTCAGTGTTTCTGAACACATGCTTTGATCACTTATAAATTCATCAATAGACTTTTCTCCTTTGGGTTCATTCTGAGCATTTTCTCATTTTCATTTTCCCTTATCTTCATCGTCTTAACGAGTGAATCCCATGTCTGCACAGTCCTGTCTCTTTCTGTTCCTTGAGCGCATTCTTAGCAAGTGTATTATTAAGTTAATACGGTATAACTTTGATCCTTTTTCTGAGCAAATCAAGCTCTGTGCCTGATTTCTTCCCATTTTATGCTTTCTCAAAAGCTTCAGCAGTATGAATAAATTTATTACCTCTCTGATCTGCCCCTCTAGCTTTTGTACTTGGACATGTAGTTGCACTGACCAATGAATAACTATTTCTAACTCTTCCATCTAGTCCTTTTTTATTTTGTTTTTCAGGAAAGAATATAGGATCAATATGTCATAGTCTCTTCCCCCTGCGGTGAGCATTTGCATGGATAATACCCATGAATTCTAATGTGAGTTACATATTGTATGAAATGACGTCACTACTAAAAAAAAAATGTATTAAAAAAATGTATTAAAAAAACGTATCTGAGAGCCTGTTCAGAAGATTGATTTCTGTTTAATAAATAAAAATATTGTGCAAAAATAAAGCTCTTTAGTCTTAGAAATATTTTACAAAAAAATGAAATAAAATTTTGTTTTCAACTCACTATATAAAATATCTGACTAATGTAGAACTCTTATTACAAGCAGCTTCTTATTTTTTAAGCAGTAATTCCACATAAGTTGGAAAAATGTCTTTTCCTTGAATAATATTGCCTGGTTCAGGCTGTTCCTACGGTTCTCCACTTGAGAACAATTTGGGGTTAATGGTGGTATACTTCTTCCCTTGAAAGATTTTCCCTTAAGCATCATTTCTAATATCAGCTATCTCTACTTTGTTAACGCAAGCACTTTCTTGGAAGGGATGAAGCAAATGAAAAAGAAAAAGAATGAGATAGATGTTGCCATTCAGCAGAAGAAACGTAAACATTCCAGAAGAGATTAAAAGAGACAAGAAGGGAAGAGAAAACAAATATAAGCTCTCAGTAAAATCTGAAAGCTGGTCTGAATACATAGTTAACAGAGATGCACAGCTTACAATCAAAGCAATAAAACATAAACAGCTATTTTGAAGGAGGATCAAATACTCCTATTTCAGGATCCTATAACTCCTATTTCACTATCCATAGTGAAAACAAAGAGGAGAAGCTAGGAAGATGCTTTCCCAGAGTATGTCATTCTGTCTGCTGATGAGTTTATTTTAAATTCCTCTATGGCACACCGCAGTGAGGGCTGGTACACAAGACTAGCTGGGCCACCAGCTGTCATAGCACAATAAAAATATCTACTTTGCTATGAAATTGATCCGAAACAATGCTGAAGGAATTACAATGAAGGACCAGAAATATTATTTTGCAAGGGAAGGATGGAAATATTTCAAGGATTATTCATTCCAAAATTAGAAATAAAATATTTGTAAATAATGTAAGGCATCTGATTCACACTGAGCTCAACAGGACCAATGACATAGGAGCTGATGCATCACTCAGGCTGTCAGATTTACTGAATCACCTGCAAAATGTCCAGTTCAACAGAAGCTACAACTTCACCAAAAATCAAGACAGAATTCTTAGGTTCACCTTAAAATACCCTTCAGCTAACACTTCACCTCACCTGCCTGGTGGCAATAGTGGACTCCAATAAAGAAATACCAGAATACAGTAAAAATATACTCACTCCTCTTCAGAGACTTTCCCCTCCGTCCAGTGATTTGTGGCTAAGGAAACTCCTGAATGAAAATGCTAATTTTGTGATTGTTCCCATTGTGGATTTTCTCACTATGAATTCGTCTAAACATAATGTGGAAAATTGCTCCCACAGTTTCCCCGGATGAAGCTGTGTTGTACTTTGCTTAATTGGGGCCTGTTATCCTCAAGCTTTGTGAGGTAAATAAGAGTCAGGGCTGTGTTTTAGCATTCTCCTTTGAGTGTGGAAAGACAGCATGAACAACATGCAGCACTTTTGTTGCTCAAACACTTCCCTTTCTAAAAATTTTATCTCATATTATGCATACTGTCTCAATGTGGTTTAGGAAATGAATCAGCTGAAGTATAAGAACATATATATACCAGAAATTCTGACACAAATGAACATTAATTTCAAGGATTATATGGAGTGACTAACACAGACATTACACAATACATCAAGACCTGGATACAGAAAAAAAGCATCTGTACATATTCTTTAGAACTAAATGAAATTATACTAGAAGTGAAAGGGATTGGAGCAGATTTTTAATGCTCCAGAATTGCAATCTTCAGGCAGAGTTACCTTTCTATGTGCTCTCATATGTCATTATTAGCAGTCAGGAGTCTCAGAGATGAATTCCATACAAATAGGGCAAGAATGAGAAGTCTTTCCCACCTCAGGTAGACTGCATATCATGAAAGAAGTATGTGCTTAGCAATAGGAAATTAGGAAATGTCAAGCAGAATTAGGAATACCTGGAGTTCATGGGATAACAGGTTCCCTCGAGGACAATCCTAGTGTTAATTTCTCAACCACAATATAAATACATGGATAAATTTTTGCACCATTCCAAATTGATCTAATGTTCTTATAGGATGGCAACAGTATGGAAGAGTTTAAGATTACATTTTTTAGATTGGAATTGAATAAATAAATTGCCTAAACCAAATATTTAACATAAAATACAGGAAAGGAAAAACTTCTTGAAAAGTAATATGAGCAACTTGAATGCATCGTCAGTTACTTTCTGTGGCATGGTCAAAGGGAGAAACAGAAACAAAAAGGAAAAACTCCTGGACCTCAGATGTTATCCAAGGGGAGCTGGAGGGAATGAGAACCACTGTAGTTACTTTTCAAAAGTATTCAGGCTATTTGTGTCTGCTAACAGTAACAAGGTATTGCATGAATTCAGTGACCTCTGCCAAGAAAGGAGGATATATTTCCCTCATTAGTTGGTGGTAAACGCAGTGTACACACTAACATTAAGGCTTATTTAACTAGAACTAGTATTAGTGATAATATCTTCAGGTGCATTTTGAGAGCTAATTAAGGCCTTGCTATTACAAAAATTTTCCTAATATTCAGAGTTAGGGCTTCTCTACACAATAAAAATGTGGAGAGAAATAGGCACGAGAACAGAATAGTATTAACCAAAAAGACTCATCTGATCTCTTCACACTAAATAACACATGGTACCTTAATCCAAACAACTTGCTTTTACTTCACTGAAGTTCATTGATTCTTCATTGAAATAATTCATTGATGAATGAAGATTTGGGGTGAATGTATGCAGCCTACTTCATGCGTTCTCCAAGATTGGCAGTCTGCACGGAGAAGCACCTTTGAGAGAGCAGTGACTGAATTTACACATTTTGAAAGCAATCCTAATATGGATGGACATGTCCTTGATTCAAATGACCAAACAGCAAAGCAGCTACCAAAAGGGGCTAAGAAGAGCCCTGTTATCATTAGAGCAATATCTTCTGATGTTTATTGGGCTGAAAAAATGTTGCCACTTATTCAGAAACATGGACAAAGAACTCCTGTCTTGCAATGTGAGAGCTTTTCTAGAGCATTTTATGCACTTCCAGATGTGTTTTATACATACTATACTCTCTTTTTTTTGACATTGACAACACCATGCAGTGAATTTCAGGTGTATTTGAAGTTAAAACAGTGCCGGTGGCAGTTAGGAGTATTCATTATATAGAGATGGCTCTTTGCTAGGTTTGTACTGACAAAATTGACTTGCTTTCACTGATATTAAAAAAAAAAAAAAAAAAAAAAAAAAAAAAAAAAAAAAAAAAAAAAAAGTGTTGCTGGGTTTTATATGGAAGGGAAAAAAACCTCACTAGAATCTCTTTGGAAAGTGTATGCTTTTCATACTAGGTATTTGCTAAAACTTAGTAAAATGGTGTGTATTGACAGCAAAAAATCATTTTTTTACATGATGCCATGGAATGCTCTTCTTTCTGTAAATGACTCTTGATAATTTCAATTATTCCTTTCATTTTAATCTGCCACAGCCAAGGTGTAACCACACAGTATGGGACTGGATAGGGTAGAGGTGGCTTGTGTTAGGATGAAGAAGCCAGCTAGGAAGGCAGCCATGGCAAAATAATCCTTTCAATCACAGAATTCTGTTGCTTTGATAATTGGTTTGCAAATCACTGAAGCACATATTTGTAATGGTGATATTGCACCTGTGACTTTTCATAGCCTTTTATACATAGCCTTTAATACAAGGTGGTAGAAGTCTATAGAGGTTGAGTTTGCACTGGTGAAAAAATCCATGGTTGCACATGTCCCAGTGAGTTTAACAACACATTTACTTTTCCTGAGTGTGCAAATTATCTATGGTGTCATTAGTGAATTTCTCAGAGAGAGAATGACTAAACCAATATTTTGAATTCTCTTAGTAAAAACGTGACGAAGGACAAACAGTCTGCTGCTGAAATTTAAGAGCCTTTGATGTTGCTTGTGTTGACAAAATGAGTGATTCACCTGGCCTAGGCAGGACACTCACTTTGAGGAGATTCATTTCCTCAGAAAATGCTTCTCTTTTGCAGTGGAGCTAAGGTCTATCTAGGAATTTTGGCATAATTAGCTTGGTGACAGACAGCTCCATTGTCTGCGTCTGTTGAGATGAATCTCAACATTTTGTCCAGGAGATGTGAAAATTTAAAAAAAAAAAAAAAATCAGTAGAAGGAATTATGTTTCTCCTCATCCTCCATTATCTGTTTTTCATTTTCCTTTCAATATATGGATTGCCAATATAAAAACAAGCAAAGAAGGGATTTATTTCAAAAGTGTCAGGTAATGATGTCTTGACTATTCTCTGAGACTTTGCAAATCCAAGAGTTTTAACACTGACTATATTCATTTGATGTAGACCAGAATTTTCAGTGTCAAAACTGAGGGTTGTTTCCTTTAATCACAGCTGATTTTTCACACAGTCCCATAGAAAAGTTCAATGAAGAATGCAGTAGAACAGATCTGATACATCAAAACTGTGTGTGAAAACAGAATAAACAGTACTAAGATAAGTTTGTGTAGCTTACTGTGCCTTCTTATGCTCCTTTTTGCTACTCATGGACCAGTTTGCTGTATGTGCTGTATCTGGCAGTGCTAGAGCTTCTTTTCAGCATAGTTTTGTTTTGAATGATATCAGTAACATAGAGACTGGGCCCACACAATCTTTTTATAATGATTACTTTTATTTTGCCCATGATAGTCCTCATCCTACACTCATTGAAGCAGGAAAAGGATTTTAAGAATGATCTATATGAAAATAAATCAGAAAATTTACACAGCCAAATATTCCCATAGATTTTCTACATCAGTGCTCATCCTAATCAGTCTAGACAAGGATTTTAAAAACCCAAATCCACTGAAATAAGCTTAGTGCTTTTCTACAGTGATCTGGCACTTTCTTATGTGTATATCAAGTAAATGTTTTCTAAAGATTAAAGCAGTTTATTCATTGCTGATTTTGATGTGCAATCTTTTTTTTTTTCTCCTTAATTTATCCCAGCACTCTCTCATTACTGAGAGAAATTATTTCCACATTTAATTTTTCTAGAAATTTAAACATGCTTTTTTGTAGACATATCACAGTTTTGTTTCCTTCCTCAAAATAACTCTGAAAGATTTTTGGGATGATAGACATTCTCTAAGTGAAGCAATTAGCCTCATAAATAGTCTCTCATTTATAAATTATATCATTGTTGCTTTACTGTTATTATTATTACTTTCAAAGGAGAAAGGGAATTGTAGGCATAGTGAAATAAGACATTCTGCAGTGTACTGCTCTGAAACTCTACATGTCCTTGAGGCTACAGAGAGAGATAAAGACCTGGGATAGGATACTAATTAGAGAATATGGAGTCCTGAGGCAATGGCCAACAAACGACTTAGGTGTGCTGCAGAGAAATTGTCAATGCCTGTAGCAGCATAAAAAAGGCCTTAAGAGTGATTTCTTGTAATACACATTCATGCCAACTGATTAGATGAAGAAATTGCATGGTATGTTGAATGTTAAAATACAGCAAATTCAGCACACAGGTGAGGAAGACTGTGGACACTGAACCCAGAGGAAGCTGTGGACAAATGAAAGCATCAACTTTTGAAACTTCCAGGGCATGGTCTTGTTGCTGGCATTTACTTTTGATGACAGACTGGAAAGCACAAACAGCAGGGCCTCATTAACATGCACACGTTGTAATTTAAAAAATAAAATATGAAAAAGCAGGGATCATCTCTTATCTTCAGAGCAAGGATTTAACAGCAAAGCACTGCAGATTGAGTTTCTACTCAATCTGCTAGTGCTTTCTAAGACTGGTGTTCTACAATTGCCAATATAAACAAGCAGGTATGCAGCATTCCTAATTTCTGTTGCTCTGCTAATACAGCAATATCAATTTCTCATTTAGGGTTCACTCAGTGATAGCTGAGCAGTGAGGGTTGTTGTGTATCAAACACTGCTAACAAATTCAGATAGCTTGTGCATTCTTTTAAGATCTCAAATAGAAGACAACTTAAAGGGGTAACATAATTAATTATTAATTAAATATGTATTTCTATTGCCTAGTGTGTACAGTCAGTTTAAAGTGTGTCTGCAATGTGATTTTGCACACGGAGGTAACAGAAAGAATACTTGAGAGTTATGAATCAAGCAATAATTCCAGCAAATGCCTTGTTCTGCAAACACCTTCTCATGTGAGTCATCGCACTGAATCCAAGGAGACTGTGCTCACAGAGATAATTCTTGCAATAATATGGCTTCACAACTTGTTGTATCATAATCTGTGCAGAGAACATATTACTTGGTGATTTCTTCTTAGCCATGTGACTTCTTTGTCCTTGCATTACAATTCATTGAAGTATGATTTTTTTCAGAACAGCAGACATCATGACTCAGTATGAGTATTTGGAAACTGATAACTTCTCTTAAAGGGCCACATCCTACACATTGCTGGCATGAGACACAGCCATGGAGTGTGCAGGTGTTTGTGACTTGTCACTGGAGTCCAGAGGAATGTGTGAAACTTCATTTCATAGAAATTTGGGCTCAGGAAAAATATTTGTTTTGGTATCAAGACTGAAATCCCAGAAGTCAATTCACATGCTCTCATATTTAGGATCTGTATTAAAAACAAAAGAAACAAAGCAAAAAACAAACCTGCAAACTCTATTTAAAAATAAAGTAAAATAAAATCCTGAGAAAGAAATGAGGAACAGAAAGAGAGCTGTTGCATTTGTATAAAATGAGACTCATCAGAATTATAATTATGTACACACTGCATTGGAGAAGACAATGTTAAAGGGATACTTTCACAGCTCAAAACAGAAGAGGACTTAAAGGTCAGTCAGCACTGACAAAAGTTGAAAAAGGGCAAAGAGCATTTGCTGATAGCTCACAGTGCATCAAATGGAGAGACTCCTTTCATTTGAAAGCCATTTCAGGTAGAAGTCCCACACAAAAGAAGACTTTGGTGTTCCGTTTCTATACATGATATAGCACAAGTCACTTTTCAAAGGGCGGAAACAAATGTCCTCAAGTTCTCTGATTTCAGAGAAACTTTAGGTATTTCTGGTTTTGCGGAGTACTTGCTTTTTTCCTTTCTCCTTTTCCTTCTGCAACTCCACAGCAACTCAAATTGTGACTGTCCCTCATTTGACAAGTTATGCAGAGACTAACTCAGGACACAGTAAGCAAAATGCCTTAAACAATCAAGCCCACAACAACCAAAATGTTGCAAACAGCAGATAGGAGTGGGATTTATGATTAGTATGCAGCATCTCCGGGAATATTTCAGAGCTATATGTTGTAAATGAGATATGCATTTTACAGCCCTCCTTTTGCATACAATGAACAGTTAAACTCCATGACTGAACAGAAGGAATGGCTTTGACAATTTCAATAGGCTTTCATAATAGCCAAGAGGTTTTTGTTCTCTTTCTAGAGCAACTTTCTCAGAAATATATGTCTCCCAGAGGTTAGAGAATCAATAAGATTCTTCTCTGTATGTTCAAATACATCTCCTTGTTCCTCAGACCATTCTATTCATATTTGAATACAAAGCACGGACAGAGGTTAACTGCTGCATTCTATTGGTGATTCATCTTTAAATTCTTTTGGAGAAAGGTCTTCTCCTACAGAGCAATTGTATATTCTGTGTTTCTACCATCAGTGTGCCATGGTGTGTTTCAGTACATCCTTTGGTCTAGGAATCCACAACAAGCAATAGCTTTTCCATAGCTTACCTATGACATTTCATTAGCTGAAAATGCCTCTATCAGAGCTTTTTTTTCCTGAAAGCAATACCACATGGTTGCCCCATGCACCAAAATCAACATTTAAAAGCCTCTGCTTCATTATTTTGCCTTATTTCCTGTCCTGATTGAGCAAGAAGGGCTAAGGGCAGGGAGCTTGACAGCATGCAATTATGGGCAGACCTCATACAGCGGTGAGGAAGCTTCTCAGAGAATGTTGCTAAAGAATGAATATTTATGATCCCTCTTCCTGTAGCCTACTGTAAAGTTTAAAATCCCCAGAACAATAATGCACAGGGCCTGGAACAGCCCACAAAGCAATAAAAATCATTTTTTCTGTGAAAGGGGAGACTTGTGTGAAGGTAAACGAGAGGAGGTTTTGATACTGACTCTGACTTAACTCTACATCTGAAGGCTAAACATAGCCTACTTCTATCCCAGAAGTGAGGAGCCCAGAGATCTGAATGGCAGAATCTATCCCATAATGGGAAATCTAGAAAGTAGATTTGCTTCTTTGGCCAGGGCAGGAGGAGGGAGAAAATCACCTTCGTGTTTTTGTCAGTGCTGTCTTGAACTTTAGTAAAGAATTGTTCCCTTCAGAATTTAAAATATTTTTTTGAATGATGATACATTTTACACAAAATGTTTCAAGTTTTTTGAAGTCTCAGGTAATTAGATAACAAAGATACTTCTGCTGCAAAATGTTCTGTTTCATTCTCAGTGTGCAGCGAAGTTTATCACATTTTTATCATTGCATCCCTAGTTTTGGCTCTTAAGACCAGTGTGTAAAGTGGTACTTAAGGAGTCCTGTCTAGAAACAAGCCAGACACCTCAGATGGGAATTTTGTATCTCAGAGGCAGATACCCACAGGAGATGTCCAAAATAGTTCAAATGAGTTGTGGTCTGGAAATGACTTCTGAACATCTGCAGGACTCCACAATGAGATAACATTTTGCAGATCAAGGAGTGTCTCAGTTTGGATACAACTGGGGACCTAAACACTTGCTTCACACTGAGAAGGCAAAATCCAAATGACTTCCTACCTCAGTCTCCTCAGCAGTTTATCTCACTACATGTTTTGAAGGACCTGCCTGCAGTTTCAGGTTCAGCATGGGGTGGAGTGGTGGCTTCCATCTTCACCATCAAGTCAGGGATTGAGAAACATCATTTAATGTAATGACTTTACACTGCTACCCCCAAAACATGTAAGGTGACCTGGTAATAGGTAATAAGTAATAAATATTCCTGACAGTCCTTGGCAAGGAAAGGTGTTCAGAATGTCAAGCCCTGGTTTGTAGCATGCCTCTCCACACAGAAACTCACTTAGGTGTTGCTTATCCAAGGCTTGTTTTGGATTCCCAGCTGAAAAATCAGGCTCTTTCCTGCAACTCCAAGTCCAAAAACACAATATCTATGGCCTTTTTGGACTACCTGTCTAAGTGCTTTACAACAACCGTGTTTCTAGATACAAAAGTTACGTCATTGCTCCTTGTCAGTCTAGTGCTGGCACTGCATTGAGGGTCAATAAACCTGTCAGGCTGCGTTCACTCAGCTCACCCTTGCCACTGCCTCTTGAAATTTTTAAACCACTGCAAATCCTGTAGAGAGTCCTTACCATAACTTTTGCCCTTGGGGCTGGCTACTTTGGGCTTCTGGGTGCAAGAAAAGAGATGGAGTTGAGTTGAACTCCTTAAAAATTTACAGAGGGTACATGCCTTCTCTGAGCATCTGTATATACTCAGAATGACATTGCACATTTGAATCTTGGCAGCCTGGAGTTTTACCCTTCCCCTCATGCCTGGAGGCTACCTTTCACCTGACCTTCTTCTTGGAAGGAGAGCAGAAAATTTACTGATTACAAATTAAAGACTGACACCAGTTTGCTTTCTCCTGTTCTCCAAATGAATCAGCTTGGATTTTTGCAGTCTTTGTGTACGCATGTGTTAGAGTGCATGACTGAAGACAATGCTTCCAACTCACAGACTAAATACAGAGATATACAGAAAGAGAACAATGCGACAGTGTGGCTTATTAAATGCTCCTAACCCACCCAGACAGAATTTGTGCATTTAGATATGGCCAATGGGGCACAGTAACATAACATGTCCACTCAATCTGCCTGGACATTTGTAAAATGCAAGCCCTGTGAAAGAAAAATTAAGGAGGTTGTGGAGGGAGGACAAGCCTATTTTCAGAAATAAAAACTGCTTTCAGATTAATATTCTTCTTCTTCCTTCTCTTGCTACATTGCATGACATTGTATGCTGTCCTGGCAGTGCTCCTCACAACCCACAAACCTAGAGACTAAATTCATTGGCTTCAGCTTCCCCCATGAATCTGGATGAATTATCAGGCCTTTCCAGCTACTCTTTCCGCATTATTTTTCATCTTAGCTTTGGCTTTCTAGCACAACAGTAAATCTTTAGTTCATTTCTCTTCCCATGTCCTCATTGCTTGTAGGGTCAGGTAGGGGGAACTTCCAGACCCACCAAACCAAAGCAGCTCTCAGCATGACAAATTCTCAAGGCTTGAGCAACCTCACATCTCCCAGGTGTTACATTGTGGTGGTGACTCGCTCAGCTGGGATAACGAGACAGTGCTTATTCCTGGTTTGCTCATGCAGGTTAAAAAAAAAACAGATAGTTTGGTTTAGTTTGAACAAAACTCTGCTTTATTGATCCGCACACATCTTCTTTGACAGTAATTAACTGAGAACTGTCAGATACCGATAATAACGCCTGTTCATTATTTTTGCAATTACAGGAAGACATTCCCCTCCCTGCATTTCAAGCATCAAAAATTCCAGAAGGAGCTTTTCAGGCACTTTTTTATAGTTCTAAATGTATTATTGGAAAATGCCTTTCAAACAGAAGCCTGCTTAGTTCCAAAGGGAACTGAAAACAGTTCAAAGATAGAATTATTTGCTCAGATCTGCCCCAGTTCTCAGAGTGTCAAGACTTCCCACACTCACATAAAGGCATCTCAGTTCATTTTCACTTTTGCACGACACTATCCCAAAGCGCTCATAAAAATGAAATTTTCTCTCTCTAAATCAAATTTCTATGATGCCTTAGTTCAGTATCCCAGCCACAAAGAAATAATCTTTGCCAGCACACCTATCTAAAGAAATACAGAGAGCAATAAGGGAAAAGTCCTTTTTCTAGTTGTGGTGGCTGCTTACAAAGCTATGCAAGAGGACCCAGTGGCACCACATGATACCAACCACTGCACAAATCCTTGATGATGCTTGCATGCCTATTTGCAACGTAATTCTACAGCTTTAACAAAATCTGTACTGTGTGAATACTAAATAACTGCTCTACTTGACAGAGAGTTTATAAAGCTTCTTAGGAAAGGACCCAAACCAGGTCAGTAAACAGAAAGGACAGACAAGAAGTTATTCAAGTACAAATACTGGTCATAGTAGACACTTGCACAAATAGAGAATGCCAAATCTAATTCATGGCAGCAGGAAAGGGAAAATCCTTGTGAACAGGTGTTCTCATTTGTTCAGAAAGGTGAGTATAATCTCCTTTAGAGGATGCACGACCTTGCTCTTACATATCTACTTCAAGCGGGAGCAACCATTCCCAGCAAAATATAGCTGTGCATAAAGGTGGGAGAATTATGGCAAGAAACAAACTACCCTAGGTGTTAAATATTCCCATACAAATAAAAATAGCTTGTATAGGATCTAGATTTATTTTGTCCTTTATATTGTAATGTCTGGCTTCTAAATCTCCTCCTCCCTTTGCAAAAGGAAAGCTTTTCTAAGCAGAACAAGTCAGGAAAGAAAACTGTCTCTGTCTCTCCAGACATTCTTCTTCCTTGCATCTGGCAGACAGAGAAAGTACTTGATATGAAAAACCTGAAGAGTTCAAGGAAAGAGCAACAAAAACCAATTTCAGAAACCCATGCTAAATTTGCAGTGCTCCTTATAGAGGCCAGAAGAAAAATTCTTGCCTGCAGTCTCCTTGTTTCGCAACAAAAGTCAAAGCAAGATGCCCTGAGCCTTATATAAAGCTGCCTGTATTTCATATTTGAATTCTTTCCTGGTGTAGGGAGCATACATCTTTCATAAACATATATTTTACTAGGAAGTGATGATTACACACCTTAGAATGTTTTGGTCTATGAACCTGCTTTAAGATGGCATAAAAGGTCACAAGGATAAAACCAACTCAGAATATCCTTTCTAAAATGTTTAGTTGAGGGTTTATTTTTTGCAAAACTGACGTGTACAATCTCCATATGTCACAGATTTGGTAGTATGTAAACTGTCTACCTGCCAACAAAGTTGAGGGAACCTTTTTATGAAACAGCACAGACACAGTTAGGAAAATACAACCTTTTCCACACACTGTATTTGCATATATTTAATATTAGACAGGAGTTAATAGCTAAGCATAGGTCAACAGCAGAAATAGAGATATCCCATTTTCATGCAGTTCTTTTCTGAACAGCCTGATGCATGATCAGATAAAACTATTCCATACCTGCAATGGCATTTGAAAGGAGCAAATCCACCTAATCCAAGGTGCAAGCTCAGAGCTGCAGGCTGTAGTATGCAAGTGGGTACAAGACAAGTCCAGTCAAGACCTGAGAAGTAAACACAACTTTCTGAGTTAACAATATTCTTCCCAAATTGCATGGGCACTCATGAAGTCATAAAGACTGATTATGTGCAACTGGATTTTAGCAGGTATGAGCAGAGGTCATACTTTTGGCAGTTGTGTAAACTTAGATCAACTTAAATTTATAGTATGGAATCATAGAATCATAGAATCACAAAGGTTGGAAAAGAATTCCAAAACCATCCAGTCCAACCACCCACCTACCAGCAATAATTCCTCACTAAACCATGTGCCTCAGTACATCTAAATGTTTCTTGAACACCTCCAGGGATGGTGACTCCACCTGCTCCCTGGGCAGCCCATTCCAGTGCCTGATCCCTCTCCTGAAGAAGCATTTCCTATCATCCAACCTGAATATCCCCTGGTGCAACTTGAGGCCATTCCCTCTAGTCCCATCGCTAGTTACCTGGGAGAAGAGGTGGACTCCCACTTCTCCACAACCTCCCTTCAGGAAGTTGTAGAGAGCAATGAGGTCTCCCCTGAGCCTCATCTTCTGCAGACTGAACAATCCCAGCTCCCTCATCTGCTCCTCATAAGACTTGTGCTCCAGACCCCTCACCAGCTTCACTGCCCTTCTCTGGACACACTCCAGGGCCTCAATGTCTTTCTTGTAGTGAGGTGCCAAAACCTGACCATAATACTTGAGGTGCAGCCTCACCAAGTAAGAGCTGACTGCATAGCAGATTAACAGCAAACCTCCAATCTAAAAGAGAACATTTGTGTGTAAAATGAATGTTTTCAGATGATTTCTAAAATGTTATTTTTTTTAATTCATCTTTAACTAGATGAGAGACAAATATATATGTTAGCGCTTTACTACCAGGATGTCAGTAATATAAATTTCAATGTTATTTACAATTGTTTTCCCACCCCCTCAGTTTCAAGTGCATTCTGGTCTTTCTACTCATTAAATAGTCACGTGCATAATTGTTTTCAGATTATTAAAATGTGAAGACAGATTCCGCATCTATTCCTCATTCAAACGTACCAAAATCTTTCAATCAAATTGTGATTGCAGGATAACCTTCAGTATTGTCATTTATCATCTTTGCATTAAATCACAAGTTTTCCTATTACTCCAGTAGTATCAGAGGAAAAAAAAAAGGTATTCACCCACCTTTATCCTCTGACTGCATCAGAGAATCACTGAATCATGGAACAACTGAGGTTGGAAGGCACCTTTACAGGTCCTCTGGTCCAACCTCCCCACTCACTTATGGATACCCAGATTCCAGGGAAACAAACAAACAAACAAACAAAGACATTTTTCCAGATGTTTAGAGAGAACCTCCTGTGTTTTAGTTTGCGTCCATTGCTAGTCCTGTTGCTGGTAACTAACAAAAAACAACCTGTCTCCATACTCTATGCACTGTCCCTTTAGGTATTTATAGAAATTAAGACTCCCCCAAGTCTTTTCTTCTCTAATTTGAAGAGTTGTGTCTCTCTGCCTTTGCTCATAGGAGAGATTTTTCTCCTATGCCCAGACATCTCACTCTTTGCTCCAGTCCCTTAATCATCTCTGTGGCTCTTATCTGGACTCTCTCCAGTAGCTCTACATCTCTTGTACTCAGGAGTCAAGACCTGGACACAGCACCGCAGGACTCCCTGGTCCGTTTCTGCCGAGTTACATTTGGACAGAGTGATTCCATTCTTCCCAGGTGCAAGACTTCGTATGCCCACTAACTGAACTTCATGAAGTTCCTGTCAGCCACTTCTCCAGACTGTCAAGGTCTCTCTGGATATCAGCACAGCTCTTTGATAAATAAGCCACTTCTCCTACTTTTGTGCCATCTGCAAATTTGTTGAGAGTACACTCTCCCTCATCATCTAGATCATGAATGGTGCTTCCACCATAGCAGTCTACTTCAGATATTAAATTCTTATGTAAGAGTCAAAATTAATCATTTTTCCCTGGGAAGCAGAGCCCCATATTATTCAAATATCCATATCCTGTCCCAAAACTAAGTTGTGAACTCCACTCAGGAAAAACTTCCTTAAGGGGGAATAAATTTATTTCTTCTTTTATCACTTAAGGTAGATTTTTGCAAGGCATAAAATAAGGATGATAAAACAGCTCCTGCTATATCGATGCCAGCAGTCTGGATGTGTTTTGGATATGGATAGAAAACCTGTAATATTATCAGAGAAAGAATTATTACCCAGAAATATTCCACAGAGGATGGTAGTAAAAACAGCCTGGAAAACACTTTCCTGGATATGATACTCATCAGATTTCTTCATTGCATAGTTACTGAAAGAAGCAAAAGAATGCTATTTAGAGTTGTTTTATCAAGTTTTATCCAGAAGCTTGTTATAAAAAAGAATTTTGGATTAAGAAAAGATGGATTATTTATGTTCAAATTAAATAGAAGTATAACAGTAAAGAGCTACACTGAAGTCTGTTTTACATGACTGATAAAATACTGAAAAGTTAAAAAAGACACAGTAAAATCTGCCAGGGAGAGGCACACAGAAAATCTTGAGAATTGACTTTTTTCATTTCAAAAAAAGCTGACATGATCAGGAGCCTCTGTTCCACAATGAAAGAAAACATGGTGTAATTAGGGGTAAAGATATCTGAGATGAAGGGTACTAAGAATAAGAGGAAGCACAGGCATCTATGCACTGAACATCAAATAAGGCAAAAAAAAAATTGCTGCGATAGTGACCAAAAAGCAGTCTTCTGAAAGGAATTAGAAAATTTGTCTAACCTTATAAATTAATATAGAACAAGTACAGAAGAATGACAAAGAGGTAAAGGGTGAGATAATGTTGTGGTCCAAAGATAAACATATTCTAGTTAGCATCCAAGTTTGACAACAGCGTTGAAAATGAATGCTTCAATATCTTGTCTTGTTGAGAAAGAGAACAGAATAAACAGGAAATGAAAATGAATACGGCTGAAGTGAGGAATGTTTGGGGAAGAAAGGGTAACATTTGGAATTCAGCAGGAGCCACAGTTTTTAGTAGCTATAATACACTGCAGTCCATGTTCATAAAATCCATTCATACCATAACATCCAAAGTAGCATCAAAACAGAATGTTGAAGTGAGAAAGGAGAAAAACATGATTAAAGGAGTAGGAAATATAATGAAATAGTGTAAAATTACCGGCAATATCAGTAGGAAAAACAACAGAAAGATGGGAGTTTTGTTTGTGGAAACAGAAGGCTAACATGAGTGCTTTTTAACTCAAGAATAAATCACTCACCCATGTGATGTGGCCAGAATAAAGGCTAAAAGGATTCTACAATGTTTTAGATTAGAGATTTCTAGTTGAACAGTGGAACTGCTGATACTTTTCCAATGTACAAGGCCTTGCTAAGTCACTGCCTACAAAACTTAGAACTCGCATAATCCCTTGTGTCAATGTAAGCTGAAGTTAAACTAGTAGAGATGTAGAGAAAAGCTGTAAGTCTGAGCTTCTGTACTTTGCGAGAATAATGTAAGTAAACACGGCAAACTGAAGCCTGAGAGGGCAATCTATTGCTTTCTGCAAATATATCAGGTAAGTAAATTATAAGTGTTAAAACAAAAATCTTTAAGAGATAAGTTCAAATCAGAAGTGAGTTATATCTATGATGCTCCCACTAACATGTTTATGGAAATTAGAATGTTCCTAACAGTAAGAGCAAAAAATTGAATTTGTTATCCAATAAATAGTCTGACTGTAGGAGATAACATAGAATTATCCTGCAGGTGCTAAATTATATCTACCTGAAAGTTTGAGGATAACAAAAAGTGTGTTCTTCTGTTATTTTGGTTTGTTGTTTTGTGTTTTTTTTTCCTCAAAAATAACAGCATTAGTGAAGAAAAATGCCAAATGAAAAGACTCTCTGCAAACAACAAAAACAGTGATTTGGAAGAAAATGATAATTAAAATTTCATACCTCTTGTTTCTCAGATGTTTTCCCAGGTGTTCTTATTTCAGTAAGAAGCCCAACATTTCTTCCATTCTGATCAAGCCAGTTATGCATGAAGTCTAATAACAGAGCAGTTATAAAATTCCGTATTTTGCCACTTCATTCTCACGTTCTTAACCACCGTGACACGTTTATGTTTTCCAAAGGCCAGGTACATGCTTCAACTGTATTTTGTCTGGCATAGTCAGTTAGCTGAATGCTTCAAAAACAAATGGTTATCAAAAATTAATGCTGAACACTACATGCATGAGAGGCTGCGAAAGAACCACATGGAACAGATGGTTGTCACTTAATCAATTTCTAGAAAGTCCTGAAATATTCTAAAGATGGAGATGTAAGATAAACTATTCAGAATGGTCAGGACTGTTATTTAATGTCTAAATAAGAGATTAATGACTATTTAGGACATACTTGAATTTCAGAACGCTTTAAAATATGTCTTGCATTTTCTATTTACAACATCATGGTCTAACAATATTTGACAAAAAATGGCATGTTATCACCTTTGGAATGTCAAATCTGAGACTACAGCAAAATATATTACTACAAGGTTCACCTAAATTATAAATTTCACAACAAACTATGATGGATTCCTTTATTTCCATTTTAATGACACTGCAAATGGCAATATTTACACAATTTTGGCATTGCACCTCATTCTGGCATTTCAAAGACTGATAAATAGTGTTTTATGTCCATTACCAAGAACACAAATTGTTTACAATTTACTTATTTTTGGCAGTTTAGATTTACATGAGCTGGATGGAGAATAAATCTATCTAAAATCTAATATTGTTTTCTTCAGTAGATCCATCTTCAGTGTTGTATTTGAATCAAAAATATATAAATAACAAAGGGAGAAAAAGTAGATGAAATCTTTTGGTACCAATCCTGCTGTTTGCTGCAGTAGAAACAGAAGTGAATATTTCATGAAGAGATTAATATGCAAAGTAGAAGAGAAAATCAATCTTTTACTGTTAATATGAACTTCTGAAAGTTTATTTCAATTACACTGTAGAGACCAAAGATCTGAGAGGGTTGTGGGGACACAGAATAAAAGGCCAACACTTTTGAACTTTCTGATTACCAACACTGTCTTTGATCTAAGTTTTCAAATCAGTATTTTTACAGAATCAGTAAGTGAATGACGTAATGTAGAAGACAACTGGGTAAAGAACTGATCTTAGTGATAAGTTGAAACTTATGCAGTGAAATCAGTGGTTACCCTCCATGGACACTAGGCTTCAATTGACAGCTACTGTCAACTGTGCTGTACAGTGCTAAGACTTCCGTACTAGCACAGGTCCCTAGATCTTAGAGATGCTCCTGAAAGGCATTACAGTTTGCCTTCTTTTTTTTTTTTTTTTATTCCTCCCTATTCATCTCCTTTTAGCTATTGTGAGAGAAAAGACACCGATCTGTACTCTCATTTCTCAGAGCCTCTCTTCTGATCCTTTCTTATGTCAAAAGCCAAATGAAGCAAATATATTTTTACATATAAAAAAGGGAAAATGCAGTGGCACAGACTCTTCCAATAGTCAAACAGAAAATCGAAATGACCACAATCACCTATGCAATCCCAAGAGCTGCTTTAATGTCCCTTCTGCTTTGGATTCACTAATTTGCATACTAATAGCAAATCAATGAAATCATTCTTCTTAATTTGAGAAGCAGTTGTCAGGAGCCTCTAGTGGGGAAGGAAAATTCTGTTTAAAATGTCTTTCTGTGTAAGCTTGAAAAAAACTGACTACCCTTAGAAGTCACTTTAAAAATATCCAGATACTAAGATATACCAAGCAGCTGAGCACCATGCTGAAGATCATTATTTGCGTAACAGAAAAACAAGGTTAAGTCTCTATGTTCTTTTTTCTAACCATTTCCATCAATACAAAGATTCAGTAGTTAACATCTTTATCAGCCCAGACAGTGGGACCGAATGGACCCTCAGTAGTTCAGCAGATGACAAAAAGCAGAATGGTACATTTGACATGACAGAAGAAACGGATGCCATCCAAAGGAACCTGGACAAACTTGAGAAGTGGGCCTGTGCTCTGAGGTAAGTATACACTGCAAGAACAACCCTGCAGGAGAGTTACTCAGAGGTACTGGGGGACATAAATCTAGACATGTGCCAACTGTGTACTTTTGCAGCCCAGGAGGTCAACTCTATCCTGGGCTACATCAAAAGAGATGTGGCCAACAGGGAGAGGGAGGTATAAGACAGTGTATAACATGAAAGACATTCATAATGGTCAATGGTAATAACTCATAGCAGACTTACATGTTGAAAGGACTGTACAGGCGTTCATTAATCTTCATAATATCCAGCGGGTGAGAGAGCAAATATAGTTATTTCCAATTGACAGAGAACAAAAGAAAATAGTCGCAGCTTGCTGAAGACTGCGATGAGCAACAGACAGAGTGGGTACAGACTAAGAACTAGAAGATCCACATGCCCTCTTATGCTCCACAGTAGGGCCATGAAACAGACAATTAGCGATCAGGCTGTCATAGCACTAACGATGTAGGGTCCTGACTACATATATTACTTCTTACACAGGTTCCATAATATGTTCGGTAAGGTCTTTCAAAATGAACCTTGCCTAGCAAAGTACTTGGGATTCTCTGTAAACTCGTCTGAAATCCTTTCAAGGACACACGGCCTGAAAGCTGTCTTCAGCCAGTTGATCATGTAAGATAAACATGTGCTCTCTCTGTGGGGTTGATCAGTCCTAAGCAAGTGCACCATCCAATTTTTTGCCACCCACTCAAGTCATGGTATGTTACCAAAGCTGAGACAACTGGATCAGTGGGCTGCCAAAGAACTTGCCAGCAGTTGGACAGCCAAACTCAGTGGCCTGTCATCAGATATTTCACCCAATTAATATTACTTTCCATCCCCTAGCTACTACCGAACTGAGACTTGACATAATGCTGCATCACGCCATCATCATTGCCAATGCCTGGCTTTGGAGATTTCACCTCCCTGAATTGGATGGAGGATAAACTTCTTTCTTTAAATAAAAGGCAGTTTCTCATCCTTAAGGTATGTCAGAGGAAAGAAATACCTTACTTTTTGTGAAACTAGGGAAAATTACTGTCTTTCTCCAGCTCATTGGTATAGGAAAGAACCAACAATGCAAACTGACAGTCTCCTTTCACAGTCCAGCTCAGATCCTTATGCTTCTTCCAAGCCTGACTGCCTTGCCAACAGCAAAGGACAGCAATATAGTAAAAGAAAGCAACAGTAAAATAAAAAAAAAAATACAGAATTACCTATTAATTTTGTAATTCCGTAAATGTTGTAATCTTTTCTGTCTCTATGAGCAGATAGAATTTGCTTCAGGTTTTGTTTTGTTTCTTTTTAATGATTGTTTTTAAAGCATCACTTGCATCCAGTATAGCTTTCCCAAATGCTTGTTTTATCTAAATCCATTACTGTGGATGAAGTGCTGTTCTATGCGTCTTGACATAAATGCATATAAAGTTTGAAGCATTTGGCTTTATTGCTTCTGCTTTGCTCAGTTATCCAGCTATCCTGAAGTGCTGGACCTTGGCAGGTTTGCCACAATTGTTTTTCATTTAGGTGTGCAACAGTACTTTAAAATTCTCTGCTTTCAACATATTCACATTTAGGGTATTTTCAAAATACTGTATAAAAACTGGAAGTTATTACCCAGAATAGACAGAATTTATCTCACATGAAACAATAATGTTTACAGTTCTGTGAACATCTGATTTCTCCTCTCCTCTCCTCTCCTCTCCTCTCCTCTCCTCTCCTCTCCTCTCCTCTCCTCTTCTCTCCTCTTCTCTCCTCTTCTCTCCTCTCCTCTAATATTAGAATCCTTCCCTTCTACATGTATTATTTCACTTTACAATTTAGAGTCAAATTCATTGGCCTGGTGGCCTGAGCGTAAAGTAGGATGTAGGGCAAACACCTTGATGTCAAGCAGAGATAGTAAATGTGAAAATCTTGGGAAAAAGCAATATGATTTTTAATACTCCTTCCTCAGTGCCAGAATGTAAATGCAATACACAGGAGACAGTTCTCACTGCTCATGCATTTATGGGTGTGCTCAGGAAGTTCAGCAGCTTGCTGTGAGCATACAGGGTTTGCCCCAGGTTTTGGCAGTGGTTTGGCCACCATTTTACCATTTAGGTTTTGGGCTGTGAGGGGACAATCCCCAGGGCAAGAGAGCTGTTCTTGTGAGTATTGGTACCACACAGACAGGCAAGAATGCAGCAGGAGGGGGGCAGGCAGGAGAGTCCCTTATCTCCAATTGTTTCCACCAGAGATAATATCCCAAACCATTCCTTATGTTTCCAACAATCACTCTTTGCACCAAATATTTCATCTAACGTGAAATCTTTTTGTGACCAGTTTTGGGGCTTGGAGCTCTCCACATGTTCTCACTGCTTGCAAATTTCTGCTGGCAGCAGCAGGGCTGCCAAATTCATGGCACTGTGGCTGCAGCCTCCCATTCACTGTACGCATGTGACAGGCAGATGGCTGACATCTGTAGGCAGCCAGCAAAGAGGATGCTGACAGGAGGGTAGGAGCATTGCTTTCTGCTGTGCTGTGGATCAAGTATCTGCAGAGAACAGTGGGAACAGAACGCAATCCAGATATAAAAAGGAGACAGCAATATCCAGAATATCTTACCTGCCATTTCAGAGACTGAAAAGGATGAGCAAGGAGTATACATCCTCGTGGATCTAATCATTAAGGATGGGCTTGTCAAAAGTGGTTACAATCAGCATAAACATATTTTCCTTTTCAATTTCTTATATTGATGTCTGTGCCTTAAACAATGAGAAGTGTCATCTTCTGTGATTTGTGGAAATTAGCTGCAAAAATGAATCCTCCTGCAGGAGAAAGTCTTCCCTGCAAATGTTTTTTTCTTTGACCACTAGCAACTAAAGATCATTAAAACTATCAGAAATAAAAATTTGCCACAGTAATCTCAGAAAACCATATGGAACATGTGGTGCTGCACTTTGGACAGACACCCAGCACACATCATGCTCTGTCCTTCACTGTCATTCACTGAATGTGATGTAGAAAGTTAGTGGAAACGAGTTTTTCTCTCTTCCAGAGTAATTTCCTTCTTAGTAGCTGAGTTCTCTGTTTTTTATCAAACAGTATAGCTCCTGAAGCAACCAGATAACTTCCTTCTTATTGCCCAGCTGAGCATGGGGAGTATTCCCACTGACCTTACCAGCCAATTTAAAATTGAAAAGTTCTCTTTTGTTTACCCATAATGTACATTGTGCTTTGTGTGACTATGTAGCAAATCCCAGATGGCAATGCCTTCTCTCCTTTCAAATTGGATAAATTCTCACAGATCTTCTGAGTCTCTGAGATTTTACTCTTACACTGAATATCCCTTGGTAAAAAGGAAAGCTGCGGAAGAGGGGAGAAAAAACAGAATCCAGAGAAATTGCATTGTGTCCATGACTCCTAACAACCTTACGTCTTGCATAAGATTTTTGATTTTTCAGTGATACCATGTAGACCTGCCAGACTTTGGATGAGCCATCCTCTGACCAGCTCCAGCAAAGTCCCATTACAGTGAAGTAAGTGATGGTGAGGCAGCCTGCACATGTACCAGAGCAAATGATTAAAATGGTTTCTACTGTGTCCCTCTTGCCAATTGACAACAAAAGATTTAACTCATTTTAATCACATGTGCGTATCTGTTTTTGATCCCTATTCCTTCCCCTCATAATTGCATTGCAAGTGATACCAAAGTGACAGCTATGGAGACAGAAGGGGAAAAACAGTTAACAGAAGCCTCCCCCATTTCATCCAGATGATTCATAGAAGAGATGTAGGAAATACTTCTCTTACACAGCTGAGTATATTCTGTCTTTTCCCTCTGCTCTTAGATGTCCACCATGCCCTGCCCATCAGTTCCCAGTGAAATGGATTCATCTGATGGAAACCCACCCTCTCGGAGGCAGCTCTTAGGCTCAGCCTCCATGGAGTTGTTCAACAACGTCCAGACACGGGGATATAAAGGGATGCTGCTGTGAGCTGTTCACAGAGGCTTTTTAATCAGAGAAGTATGGGTCTCAGGGGCTCTGCAGGGGACAAGAATTGGTCCTGCACAGTTCAGTATTTTTATCACGGATCTGTAGCTATCCAGAAGACAATTGCTGATACAATGTATTGCTGCTGCACAGCATTAAGAGCACAATCTTTAATTATGAGGAAAAGAAGACGCCCAAGTGACCAAATCATTTTACAAGACATACTCTCAAAATTAAATATTTTTTAATATGGGAAAAATTAGAGATCCTGTATGCAATGTGTGTTTTAGGTTTGCTTTTAAATTTTATGGAACAAACTAGCAACCTTTTGCATTGATTTTTTTTCTTTCAACTAGAAATTCATTATGAACTTGGTCCACTTTCTCCAAATATTTTAGCCAAATACACGTGTGTGAGGGAATAGTGCTATTACAATTCCTTTTTATCCACTAGCTTAGTCACTTACTCACTTCATGACAGACCAGGGATCATGCCTTTCTGCCTGAAGGGATCTGAACTCACATCTGCCACACACCAATAAAGTACTATCAGTCTGTTATAGCTGCTGTGCTAAGCTTAAGCTATTTAAAATTCATTGAACCATCATGTGAAGGAGTGAATTATTTCACTACCTAGCTGGATCTGTTGGACACTCTCATAGGATGTGGATGTTTTCATTCCAGTTTCTGCTCCAGTGAGCCTTTTAATATTAATATGAAACAGTATACAACCAACAGGAGCAACAGAGGACACCTAGTATTTATACCAGCATGGTATGTATTTAGGGAAGCTTGCTGAGATATACTTGTTCAGATCTTCTCAAGCAGAACATAGAAATTAACATGAGTCTTTAGCCTTCCTGAGGACTTTGCTAACCCCTAGAAATTGGATAGAAGAGGATCGATGACTAAATCATTCAGTTGTAGCTCTTTGTTATCATTGGCTATCCTAAAATGTCTGAAAATCAAATAGTCTGTTCATTTTTTATGCATTGCTTCTGTAAATACGTGACCATTTCTTTTCTGGTTTTATATGGAAAAACAAACAAACAAAAAAACAACCAAATATATGAACTATTTTCTACTGAGTGAATTTTCATATATTATTTTTTTTTCAGCTAGTGAACAGAGAATAATTACTATGGGATCTCTAACTGCATCTATTTTAGGAGTAAAAGATCTTAGCACTGTGTTCAATTGTCTCCTAAAAACTTTATCAAGCCCTTAATGTGCATTTGCTGACATCTGAATAACTGCACTGGTGGTGACTGAAAGCTTATTATGTGATTTTAATTACAGTGAGGGCAATCAATCTCTGTTCCCCACAGCCATTACTCTGCAAAGTTCTATTTAGTGCCTATTTTCCTCATTTTCTTTTTTAGGGTAAAGGAAAATTGACTGGAGTGAGTTTTTTCTTACTGGTGTAAAATGGTACTCAAAACATATATTTCATTTTAGAGCCTAATTCTAGTTGCCTTACAGATGCAAGAAGAATATCTAAGAGCACTACATTTCCCAATATCAGTAGAGGGAACATTTGACAATATCTCTGAATTTGCTTGTTGAAAGCTTTATTTTGCACAAGCAAGTTTGCTGGCTGGATGGTTTATTGAATAGTTGATTTTTGGAACAAGATAGTGTAGATCTATAAAAAGAAGTTATCCAGTGTCACCTATTTTGAGGGCCAGGAGATGGAGAGAGAAAATGTTTTCCAAAGTTTGATTCTGGAGAGTTTGTGCCTCTTGCCATTTTGTCACAATTCAACAGAATATGGGAAGGCTGGAGGTACTCCTACACCTTCAAAGAAAAGTGGTATCTGCTAATTCTAAAGCAGCTATGTACTGCAAGTTAAAAACAGTATCGAATTTTTCTTTGAGTTCTATTTCACGTCATTCTGCTATAAATTAGGCTGAGAACATCTCAAGATAATCCAGCACCTTCTTTATGTGAATTGTGCTGAATTCAGAATGACCGGTTTTGTTTAAATTCCAAACTTTTACAATCCTTGAAAGGTCATTACAAATCATACAACTCTATTTCCAATATACTCTCAGTATATTGGACACTCTCAGTGTCAGGGAATAATGAATCCAAATGTGTCTTAAGTATGTATTTGATATGTTCATTTTTCTTAAGCTCATACAGTATTTGGACCTACCTGTGAATTAATTTTAATCCCAGCTAATTTTACTGTTCCCAATGCTGTGAGAGAGTATCTGTGAGAGAGAATCACAGTTAAAAAAAAAGTCTTTTTGCTTGGGCACTTTGTCTTGCCCATAATTTTAAAGAGGATCTAGGTGATTTGCTTAGACCTTAAATAACTGATACTAGTTGAGCTGAATTACACATAGTGTTTGAATGAATTCAGCCTACCTCTAATAAGTATTAAGGTTCAGAAGTCACTACTATCTTTCATGCTTCATGATCTGACCATTTGTATATTTTCTATATGATCATGAAAATATTTAACTAGTACTAGACATAACTGCATTTTAAATTCACAATATCATAAAAAAAAACCATTAGATTACATGGAAAATAATATTTCAAATAATTTCAAATATCACAACATGCTCTTTTTATCCAGTGGATTACTCTATGCTATATGCTATAGAATGAACTCCAGAATGTTTACTTCTTCTACACTAGAAAAATCTTTATAGCCAATTCTATGTTGTGTAATTAAGTCAACACCTTATAAAGTAAGTAAATAAAATCTGTCAAAAGATAAAAATAGATTAAAGGCCATTTTGGATTAGAAGTTTCAGTGACATATAATCAGCTTCTTATCTTCTTAGAATCATAGGATTATTAAGGTTGGAAAAACCTCTAAGATCATCCAGTCCAACCATCCACCTACCAGCAATATTTCCTCACTAAACCATGTGCCTTAGTACATCTAAATGTTTCTTGAACACCTCCAGGGACGGTGACTCCACCTGCTCCCTGGGCAGCCCATTCCAGTGCCTGATCCCTCTCCTGAAGAAGCATTTCCTATCATCCAACCTGAATATCCCCTGGTGCAACTTGAGGCCATTCCCTCTAGTCCCATCGCTAGTTACCTGGGAGAAGAGGTGGACTCCCACTTCACCACAACCTCCCTTCAGGAAGTTGTAGAGAGCAATGAGGTCTTCCCTGAGCCTCATCTTCTGCAGACTGGACAATCCCAGCTCACTCATCTGCTCCTCATAAGACTTGTGCTCCAGACCCCTCACCAGCTTCACTGCCCTTCTCTGGACACTCTCCAGGGCCTCAGAGTAAGGCTTCTTGCAGCAGAGAGTACTTTGAAAAACAAGATGCTGCAAAGATCCATTAAAAGTTTTGCAGAGCTCTGAAGTATTATGAAAATCAGTCCTGGCATGAACCACAATAACTAAGGCCCACTCCTCCTCAGTACTATTTTGCCTTTTCAAGGACTGACTATTCAAAATCCCTTCCACAGCAAAAGTTGCCATTACTCAGGTTCGTTTCTTCTTAGCAGCAGAACAGAGAAAGTGATAAAGAATTGAGATAGATGTGCACAAAACTATTCTGCAGATGCTGATGTTTCTGTATTAATGGACAATTTCTGTGAGGAAATTATATATACTATGCTGGCACATCGTTTTTTATTTGTATTTTCACCATCTATAACTTCACAGTTCTTCCTCTTTCATCTTGGTGACTCTTCATTCTCATCTGTTCCAACTGAGTTTATTTGAGAGAAAGAGAGAAGAGGAAAGACAGCTGAAAAAGAAATCAGCCTGTAAGAAAGTGCAGAAACATGATCTGAAAACATGATTCAAACTGTCACAATGATTAATATTTTTGAGCTTTCTCTCATCTTGTACTCATCAAGACTCCTCTTGCCTCTGGTCTTGGAATCAGCAGTATCACTTCTCTTGACTCTACCTCTAGGTCTTTCACCCTTTTGCCTCATCCTTCTGAAGTTTTGCCTTGCTCTTTCACTCATACTCTCTACTTTTCCATTTTCATCAGCCACAGGCCATCTTAGTGACTTTTGTTCTTCACCAACACTGACTTGAAAGAAAAAGATGACATGGGTAGCATCACCAAAAGCATTGTTCAGTTTGGTGGTCTGTTCCCTCCTTACGCACTACCCTCCCAAGACCCCATCTTTGCAGAAAACCAATCCTGCAACTTTTCTTAGTGTTTTTAGATTTAAAAAAATTAGAAAAGATCAGATTTTTTTAAAATTCAGTTTTCCCAATTTTTATCTAATTATTCTATTTCTTATTCAGCAAATGGGGAAGATGCATTAAAAAAAAAAAAAACAAAAAAAAAAACCTGTTATATTTAGGTGACTTGCAGACCTTGTCTACAGATACAACCCCAGTAAAAGTTCTGAAAAACAAAATCAAAATTCAGGCCTGCTCTGAGAATGATGCAAGAAGACAGAAACCTTGACCAAATAAATTTTTCCTAAATCAGCTTTTCAAATATTGCTTGGTTTAAACATTTATATCAGAATGATATATCTCACAGCTTGGACACTGAGGAATCATAGATGATTACTGCATTCCAAATAGAGTGGAGAAATACCATCTTAAGGATTGACTTTTTAAATTTACTATGGTTCATTATCCTAATTTTAATCAGTATTCAAAGCATGAAACTCATCTATTTGCCTGTTCTTCCTCACTCTTTAAGTTCATCAGCTGTTGTACCCTAACGTAAATTCTGATCAAGCGTGTTACAGCAAAGTTAAAAGTTTGGATAAGACTTTATCTGTTTGTATCAATAATCGGCAGGGTAGGAACTCATATCCTAAAATAAATCAATACTTAGTTAAATAGAAAAATTCTCAGAATTCAATATTACTTCCAGTCACTACAGTATTTAAAAGATACTAGGGTAAAAAATACAGAACACAAAGGAAGGAGAGAAATGTTAATAGAAATAGATTCTCTTCACTGCTCTTGGCTTCATACAATTTTTGCTTTGTCTCTGAGGTATTTTCTTCATGACAAATCTTAAATCTAGCAACTGCTAAGCTTACATAGCTGTATCAGCTGTGGCGCCAATTCATCACAACAATACATCTAGCAGACAGTTAAACAGCTTATATAAGTTTTACATAATGTAAAATTCATGTACATATATAGATATATTTCATGTATATATTTGATTACTAATGTAGATGAAAACCAAGTTTTTTACTGGAAAGGATCATCTACAGATGTTCTTTCTGATATAAAATTGCATGTGTTTCCCAGGAGCCATCTCACTGCTTGAACAGCACTGCAATGAAAGCTACATATTGAAATCTGAATGCTCAGAGCTCAGATAGTTGCATTATTCTGGCTGGAAAAAATACTATCATCTGTACTGAACAAGGTTGTAACTGCATACTAGCTAGTAGAAGAAGGTAGGAAGTGATTTTTAATTTCTTTCTTCTTTAATAGTTTCTTGGATCTCCTTGGATTAAAGAACTTTTCCTGACACTGTAACAACAGATATCTGGACCAATCCATATGGTAATATTTTTCTAGTGTTCCTGGAACAACATTCTTTTTTTAACCTGTGAAATCATGACACAGTTCATGCAACACATCTATCTTATCTATTCTTCTATAGGTGAGTTGGTGCAGCAAACCCTCACCACTGGGACATAGCCTCAAGTAGTATGTTCTGACCAGGTAGAAAACAGTAGAAGTTGACACTTTTGCCTACAATGTCTCTTCTGACTTAGATTTTACTCAGGAAAAAAATATTAGGGTTAGGATTTCATTTGAATGTTTCATGCCTCTACTTTCAGTGTGTTGGTCTGGATGAGGGGAAGCAGAGAAGCTAGCATCCAACCTCCCCTAAATAACATTCTAAATTCTTGATCAGTCGATGGAGGAATAATGGAGCTGCAGAAGATCCAATTTGCCTTGAAAGGGGTAGCTATTCTCCAACAAGGTGCATGACTGCAGGAGACAAGTCCTTTTATAGGTTTGCCAATTACTACCCCCCTTTGAGAGTGCAGGTGACAGATAGAAATGTAGGAATTCTAGTCTACTCAGCATCCTGTTCAGAAGGCTCTCTTTTACTAAAAGACCAAAATGGAGGATGGTAGGGCATGAAATTCATACTGCTGGAAAGCTGACAAGAAAAAGAGTCTTTTTAAAGAACAGTGTCCACATAACTCCAGTTTTATGTGAGTATCTTTTCCTTCAAGGTTTGGAATACAACGTGTGAGAGAAATTTTGTCTGCATCATCACTGCTATCAGGCAGGGAGGATTACACATCATGGAAACAGAGTTGGCAGGAAAGATGAAGCCAGATATCTTCCTGGGAGAAATCTATATGATTGTGAGATCTTATATAATTGTGATTTGTTGATGTTGTCAGTAATGGTTATAAATAAAAACAGAAGGAGTACACTTGGGAAAAGGGAGGAAAATTCACATTTCTCTTCCTGATTGGGTACCAAACTAACACTGGCATACCTATCATCTGACCTCCCTGTGTTCTGGCACTGACATGATCTTGGGCATCCAGTGATAAGACCATATTAGGGATAGGAAAGAGAAACTTGAGCATGTAAAACCTTCCCAGAAAAGACATCTCTCAGAGAAATTGCAAGAAGATCTAAGAGAACCTGTGGTATATCAAGTCTATCAAGTCTATCTCAGAGGAAAGGAGTTGTTAATGGTTTTCTCCACAATAGTTCTTTTTTTTTCCCTAGAAAAAAAAAGAGGGGGGGGGGGGGGGGAAGAGAGGGAAAGAAAGAAAAAGAAAGGGAAAGAAAGGAAAGGAAAAGACAGACCCTTATTTCTTTTAGTAAGGTCCTCATCTCTTTAACCAGGCATACAGGCAGCTGCATACATTTCATTTCTAAATGCAGGCCCATGCTTTGATTGCTGTGTATTTTCTACCCTAGGTTTCTTGACTATGAGAAATCTCATTTGTTGAGATGAATATTTTTACGGTTACTTTATCTCCTGGTAACAAAATTTGCTCTGATATCTAAAGTTTTTTACAACTTAGAGAGTGGAAAATTATTGCACTTCACATTTTTTGGCTAAACTACAAGTCAATAAGCCTTTAAATCTGTAAAAGTATTTAGTGCCCACAATAAAGATCTGAAAACCAGTTTCATTACAATGGTATTAACTTTTCTTTCCCATCTGTGTAGCTGAAATTATCACCCACTCAGGTTTCCTGGTATCCTGCTACAGGTATTCATCACTTCAGTGTTAAGGAGACTGCAGGCAGATAACAGCTAGAGAAAAAGTATCCGTATAGTGAATAAAGAAAGAAAGAAAGAAATAGGCCAAATGCTCTTCAGAAGAACTAAAAAGTACTTCTTATACAAGAAGCTTTTGAGCTTCACGGTTGTCATGAGAGGACAACAGAGAACTGTAAATATCAGCTGCCCCTGAGCTACAGACCATGGTTCTGCTGCCATGCAAGAAGGCGAGGCTGTAATACTTAACAGCAGTGGGGTTAAAACATTTTGTTAGGCACAAGTTCATTCAGGAACAGTTTTACTGCAATATTTGTAGCCCTGAAATTGTCCATACCCTGTGATCATGTCATTTTTTACTCTTAAAAGTGAACTGATCCCTGCCATACTTCTTTCTCCATTATCTTCCCATCAACAAATGTCTTAATAGACTCATAGCTTTTTTAATCACATAACTCAGTTTATGTTTATACACTCAGTTTATATTTCTGGGTGGCTATTCTACTGTGAATAATAAGTTTAAGCAAGAGAGATACTTAACATATTAAGGAGGTTCGTAGCCACATTTCCTCAGTATTGATAAATCCAGCTTAGACTCTGTTGCTTATGTGAGAAATGCTCGGAAACAAAATAAGGATTTTTTGGACTGAATAGAGCACATCATCCAATATGAAATAGGGAATTACTATATTTCTATGTCTTTTGCAAAGACAAAAAGAAGAATCTCATTTCAATTAGAACTGAAGTTGTTGCTTTCTTTTCTCCATTTCAAATCAAAAGATTAATTAGATAAGTATTATTGGATGGTGCTATGGATTTAATATAACAGAATTAAAAAATATTACAGAGGGCTTAGAATCACTGGTGAGGTATAGAATCAGTGGATTACAATACAAGAGCATTTAGAGGAACACAGTCTGTGAGGATCTGAAGAAGCTGAATGCTGGTGGCATAGGACGGAGGTATTTAGAGCTGCACAAATTCCTCATGGTTTGAGCAAGGCCAGAAACAACACTGAGTCTGAAAAAAGAGTAGTTACCCGAAGCAGTGCAGAGGTGAGGAAGAACTAGGACCAGTGACTTATAAGTGTTTTGAATGAGTGACTTGTTATAGATTTTCATATGTGTTGTATTAGAATAACCTGGTCATTCATCTTAGTATTTTTAAAACGTGTGTAGACATACCTTAATAAACATTTTAGCTATAACAAATGACTACTTTCCTCATGCTATGTACTACTGATTACTTCTTTAACATAAAAGACAAGTTTTTTGTTTCTTTAAAACATGCCTTATATTTATTTTATCAGCCATAACAAATTATACGATCTTCTTCTGAAACAGCACTGTTTAATCAGGTACCACATAAGCCATACCTATCTATTGACTCTCATGTTACTGCCATGTGAATTTATAGAGAGAATGCTTCTACTGAAATATTGATATGAGACAGGTGATCACACTGATGACAGGTGGTAGAAAATCATTCTCATCTCATCTTCTCTCTCTGATTACAATTCCTCTTTCTAAGATTTTTCTGATTGCCTTTCATTGTTTAGCTTTATCTGACAATTGATCAGCATGATTATGTATATCAGTACACATTTAAACTCAATGAAGTCATGGCACCCCTACTTTAGCTGAAGTGACCATCAGATCAGGAGTAACATGGGTCAAAATAAAAACACCAAGGGATCCTTTAATTAAATTCAGACTCCTACCTCATGATCTGCAAACAGAACTGAGTAATTGCAAGTAAAGAAAGTAAAGCATAGCACCCTGCAAAGGAGGTTAGAGACTCATTTGTATTCATTGTTGGTAGAGGACGCAGCTAATTCATCAAGAACACTATGGAGCACGCATTCTTACAACCCCCTTAGCTGACAATCTTCCCCATGTATTCCAAAGTTTCTTCTGTGTCCCTACACCAAAGTAGAGTTGGAAAATTAGAAAGGTGATCAGTGCTGCTGAAAAGACTCTAGAGCTGACTGATGGGCTGGTCACAGCACCAGTGTATAAGCAGGCCACCTGCCGCAGGCTGACAGCTATGGAAACTACATGTAATAAGCTACAAGTATTTCTATTCTTTCATGCTTTCAAATTGTTCCTTACTTATATGAATGTGGCAGATTTTTGCATCTGCAAGTGCACGTTTCTCTCTCTCAAATATGAAACCGGTCAGAATTACTGCCCTGAAACAATGGGCTGTCTGGACAAATAAATACAAAATAAGTGCCTGGCCAGAAATCACCCAGAAGGCTGATGACAGGACTCAGGTTGCCCCAACCCTACATCCATTATACTGTCCTGCCTCCTGTTATCAGTGCTACCAGCGGCTCATCCATTTAAAATGAAATGCTATGCATGCACCAAATTTCCAAAGTGCAGACTATACAGTCTTTAGTGTCTTTACATACACTTCCCTCTAGCGTTAGAAGGGAGCAACTGAACGTACTTTCTGGAGCAATTAGCTTGCCTTCATTCATACACTTAATGTGAACGCCAAATTTCTCTCTACAGTGAAATAACATCAAAATAAATAATGCCTCAAGCATCACAGAAGAAAAAAAATTGAAAGAAAGGTACCATTCTTCACTGTCTTTCCTGAGCTATTTCAGGAAGTTGTGGGAAGCAATACAAAGTCAAGGTAAAATATTCAGAGACGATATATTCTTTAAATTCATTCAGGAATTTGTGCACCACAGTTGTGTATTAATATTGGTCCTGACTTTCAATCATCAGCTAAAGGCAGCACTACTGATACGAGGAGTATTCCTAAAGTAGAATATGTTCATGACTGAAGATAAGTCAGGATGTGCTGACAAGTAATGCCTTCAGCGGAATAACCTTGGCAAGCCAAATTTAAAGGACATCCTTTGCAAGTCTCTTATTCTAGTGATAGTCAAAGAGGACACTGAATGTGTTAAGCCATATGTTGGCTTCAAATTTGAGACATCACAAGATAGTCATGCTAACCTAAATATGAAGTGAAAAATAATTGCTAACCAAAGACTGAATTGAGAACAAGATTTGAATATTATGAATAGAGCACTTGAGCTAAAAGAGCCTCTCTGAGCAAAGTCAAATTTTCTGATGGGTTAGCAACATTCATCTAACACTTTCTAAATTTTCTCAGTAAAAAAAATAAAAATGTTTGAATCATTGCACATGAGACCAGACTGATCCCTTTCTGCAGTAATTTCTAGTTGGGAAAGGTTAACTAACACAAAAAAAGTATCAGCTCAGATGCTTGAAACGTTATCCTTCTGCAGTGTTCTATATTTTTACATATTAATAATAATATAAAAGCTCTAGTTAAGCACTTTTTAAAGTGCCTGTTCTCCACTTTAAGGTCAATGTGAAGTGTCCAGTGTTCTGCTCTTCTGCTTCTATTCCTATTTGGATTTCCTGTTATCTTGAATCCCTGCAGACAAATACGTTGATGTAAATTAGTGCAAAATATTAACAAGCCAGTGCTTGCTCCATCCACCTCATATAGTTAACAATGTCCAAAGAAGAACAAAGGCACATGAGATTTAAGTGCTCACACAATTGTATCACTTATGTATTCAGGAACCTGAATGCAACTGCTGGGTAATGCAGTCACAAGGAAAGATCTCTGGGATGTATTAAACCAATAAGGCCATAGCCCTGCAATTCTTATGACGTGGATGCTTTGATTCCAGCTTTGAGGCTTTGGGAAGCCACACAGATACCATTTAATTGACAATTCAGAGTAGGCAAAGAAAGATCCAAGTTTATGTCCTAAGCTTATATAATTTACCTGATTTTAAAAGCTGAAATGGTAAATAACTTTATTTGTGTCTTCTGAAAGAAGTCTGGGCCGTAATTCTTCCAGTGAAAAATGTGTTTAAAAAGATTAAAAAACAAAAAACAAACAAAAACAGCAATTGAAGTCACTAACGGACAAGGATTAAATCAGAAAATATTTCTCATGAAAATCAGGGAGAGAATTCCAGACTTCAAAACACTGAGATTGGCATCTGCTGCCATTTAACTTCTTTAAAAAAAATCACAAAGCACCTAAAACTAAATTTTAATCTTGGATTCCAATCACTTTTCTGGGTTTTCGTTTTGACCATCAAGTCAAAGTGCAGTCCAAGGCTGTAACCACACAACTTTTTGTGCTTCTACCATTCCTACTCCCCAGCATATCCATCAAGATTTCACCAGTAATTGGAAATTCCACACAGTTAAAAATGCAGATTTTCTTTCTGTGAAGTATAAAATATGAAACTGTCATGAATTCTACAAATACTTGAAGCTGTTTAGGGAAAGGAGGCAGAGCCAGAGAAATTCATACGATACATTTGCACTTTTATATACACATTTATGAATAAAAGTGAAAAGGAACTGCCTAAAAAATATGGTGTTCCTAGATGGAAAATCAAGATGTTCATTTCTAGACACCTTCATGAATTCTGCCTAAAAATGCTACTGTCATTTCATAGTTTTCTCTCCTTACACAAATTATGTGGCATTTTACTGCAGGAATAATTCTCTTTGGAGGAACACTACTTGGAGGAAAGCCCTCAGCAATATGATGCAAGGCAAAACCTAGTGGACTACTGTGCATACACATCAACAGTTAGCAAGGAAAACTGCTCTTGACAGTTCATTGTAGATCTTTTCCAGTTAATGACAAAATCTTTGGCCTTCACTGCATCTACCTTTGTTTTATGTGATGTGTGTACTCTGAATTTCTAATTTGTGAACTTCTGCTCATAACTGGGACCATCAAAACTCCAAAATTTGTTTGAAGCAGTTCAGACAAGTTGATTTTTGCTTTGTGTAGTTTGCATTCAGGAGAGATTCAAAGAAGACAAATGTCAGTTTGCTTTTATCAAACTTACTCAGATCATGTCATCTGCTGCATTCTGCTTAAGACATTAGTATGCTTAAAGTAAGGGATGCTTCTGGGTAACAGAGTATAAAAGTAGGTCAATACAGAAAGACATCCTCTAAGTGACAGTTTTATGACTTAAAGAAGTAGATCCCAGGCTACATTTTTGGAATTCTAGTATTGAATTTATCAAGAAAAGATAGGAAAATAATGTTTGATCTCATGGGATTTGGTACCAGTAAGTTCATTCTTCATTCATTTTAGCTAATATATTTTCTAAAAGTTTGGAGCGGGAAGGATCACCTCTGTATTATACCTTCTTTCCTCTTAAGGCAAGCTCTTGAATGATACTACCTCTTCATCAAAGAGGAGTTGAAAATGACAAGTTTAACTATCTCTGCAAAAATTGTCAGAAGCACAACTGTTGTGTAATTAATGAGTTAATATTAATTTATGTGGTCAAATATAGGCATTGGAAAAGCAAATATAATGTTTCCAGTTGTTAAAAAACCTGCACTGGCTTTGGTAATGTATGGTTAAGGCCAATGGAGAACCAGATGGTTAAGTTACCTAGTAAGTAAATAATGTCAAGTTTTATTTCATCTGTTTTCAACTGCTAAGAATTCACAATGCCACCTCTTCTCAGTACCTATGGCATATTTGGAAGCATTACTAAGGGACTAGATTTTTAATTTGTTGACTGAAATTAATCATTTTAATTATACATTGTGCTATGAAGCCTCTTGGTATTGTTCTTGCTTTCTGCCTGTGACCATGATGAATAATGAATAGTGAATGACAGGCACCAGTCCAAAATTTTAATCACTAGCAGAAAAATAACACTGAAATGTTCTAGGGATTCACAGACATTTGCATGCAATAGACTGTAGTCACAGTGACATTTATGCACAACGGACCGCATAACCCCACTCCGCACCACCAATTTAGGGTAGCCCCAGGTAATATGAATAGGCTGCAGTCTCCGCTGCTTCTCAGAAAAACTGTTTCCTGACATGTGCAGGAAGTGTTACTCTGACCACTTCACCCACCTTTGGGCTCTTTTCAAATCAATCCATTCTATGAGTGAAAACAACAGTAGTAGAATCTCATTGTTCCTTCAAAATCCTCGTGAATAAGAGGCTTTCTTGTACAGTAGCAGAAAACTGAGACCGCAGGAAAGAGCTGTTGTCATTTCTAATGGCTATTTTTTATGTTGCATCTGGGTCATGGAACTTGCGTGATCTGTTCTCTTTCATTATCTGTAGTACAGTAAGTTTTCAGGGCTTGAAATAGAGCTTAATCCCACTGTGCTAGGAATAGCACTGACAGAGAAGACAATCATTTTACTTCAGAGCTTACAGTCTAAAGAGATAATTCTAAAAAGAAAGAGAAAAAAAGGAGAAAGGGGAAAAGGGGGGAACTAGGGGAAAGGTGAGAAAAAGGGAAAAAGAAAAAAAGAGAGAAAAAAAAAAAAGAAAATTCTTTCCAAAGTGCAATTCAACCAGCTTGGCAAAATGAATTAACAAAGAATTTTAGGAATTTAGGCAGCATGAACTTAAAGAAAATTCAACTTCTGAGTTCTTCTGTGACCCACTGAGCAGCAGAAGTTTTGATTTTGATTTCCAGTGTCAGAAAAAAATGTCAATGGTTAGAAGTGGCTTCATTAAGAACTTTAAAAATTGAAAGTTTATGAACTACATTTGAAAAAAAAGTAACAAACCATACCATACTACATAATGTGATCCTTTAAAAAAAGATAAAACTCTGAAGCTGGAGCACTCTATCCAGTGTGGAGTGCAGTATTTCTGGGGACAAGAAAGCCACAACCACTAACAAAGAGTCCACTGAAGAGCAGTCAAATAAATATGTCAAACACTTTTGGCAAAAGCAGATTGTTTAAATCGACACTGACACTGATGAATTACATACAGGTTAACACACCGTTGTCTCACATAATGACCTCCTCAAACTGATCAAGTACAGCAACAAAATAAATACACAGAAAACGAAACAAGGCAAGCATAAGCTTTTTCCTCTGAAGAAGAGAAGGAATAGGCAGAACATTACGTTGTGAAATCCTAGAGGCTTATCTTGCCTGCCTGAGGAACGCAGGAAAAGGGTCTGGAGATAAGAAGCCAGAATAAATCTTCATCAAAAATGCATTGAACTGTGATACTGCAAGAGCTGAAACTTGGAAAATAGTAAGAAGCAAATGTTGTCAGAGAAGAGTTTTTCTTGCAAACTGCCCACTGGTGAGAACGTGCCCCTGTGAACTGAATGTCTATGAACCACAGATGTATTTTTCCTGTAGATTTTTGTGTCTTTTGCTGAATTGGTTTTCCTCATTCTGTGCTCTTGTCATTTGATTATTCTAATTAAAATATAAAGACAAGAATAACTGATCAATAATAGGATCGTAGCAAATAAAACAGATATTTAGCAAAGTCAAGTTTATTTTGAAAGCGGAGGAGGAGGTTCAATCTGAACAGCCTATGTAATGGGACTGAAAGACTTCTTGCACAAAGTTTTTGCTGAGGATGCTTCAGTAAAGAATTGCAGAAAATTATGCTGTAAGGGACCTTAGGCAGCCATTTCCTTTTCCCTCTGTCATATCCCCAAGCATGGTTCACAACATATAGCCCTCAGAGAGATTGGCTTAAGCTGTTCTTAAAACCCTCAACAAACCTTGATTTCATGCCCTTCTGACACAGCCTATTGAATTCTTAACTCTCCTGCCTGATAAAAAATTTTAATCAATACGTATGTTAAATTTTATTTCCTCCAGTTTAAACTTCTCAGGCCTTGCCCTATCTCCAGTGTATATGTGAAGATCTTACTTTCTTCTGCTTTACAAAAAATAAACTTTAAATATTGTCATAGTGTAGCTGTGTCTCTCAAGCTGGTCTCTTCTATTTATCAAACAGACTTATCTCCTTCGTTCCTTATCCACAAATTGTGTTTTTCTGATTTTTCTTAGGATTTTCTCTGAAATATAATCCAAAATCTCCATGTTTCCTTGGCCTGCAGTGCACTAAATGGATGCAGAACTTCAGTTGAGGTGTTATTTACCGCTTATTGGAATGAAAACAATATTGTGTTCTCCAGTATACTTCATATTTATATAGCCTACTAAAATCTTTTTGTTTCCTGTAGGACTATGAGCCTTTCCTTATCTTCATTTTGTGCTATTGATTATTTCTACACTCATCTAATATTTTCCACTTTTCCTTACTGAATAGACTCCTCCTCTTTAAGAACATTTTTCCAATTTGATGAAATCATTTCAATACTAGATTTCCAGACAGAGTGCCTTCAGCTTCTCCCAGCCTCAAGTTGTCTGCAGATTTCTTTAAAAAATTCTCAGTTCCTACTTCCAAAATGAAAATATTGAGTGAACTCAGGACAGAGCTTCATGGGACTCTACCCAGTCTGACAGTCCGACAGCCAACTATTGATAAATGCTCCTTGATAGCCTAAATCATCTTATTTTAGGTAAGTTATCAGAGAACAACCACTGAAGGAAGAATTATTTGAACAGACTCTGTGAAAAGGATAATAGCCTAGTATTTACGTAGATGTAAAGAAAGTTCTACAAAGGAACACCTGTTGTTATTCATATTGATCTTCTGTAACTCTTGTTTTACATCTCTAGGGTGTCTTACTTGCATTACAGTTAAAAAGAAGATGCCACTGAATCAATGTGTTCCTTTATGCATTTTCACCCTGTATACACGATAGCCACATTTATTTGATTTATTATTCTCTCTGGTGGGCACAGCTCAGCTGGGAATGAGTTTTTAAGAGTTTTTATCCACTGGCTCTGCTGTTATTGTTCTAACCAACCTCCCTCCTGCACCATGGTGTGCAATTCTTGCAGGTAACATAGAGGGTGGTAATAAATCCATGCACTAGGAACTGCTTTTTGGGAGAGAATGATATCAGCTTAGCCATTACCCTTACCTGACTCCTGAACTCATAAGGGAGTCCTTCTGTCCTGCTGTAGTTTGGCAAACTGGAGGATGGTGTTTTGACACAAAAAGCCTGACTGGAAGTAACACAGTCCCAGAAGGAAATACTTATCATAAATCCCGAAGTTCAACACCACCATGCACCCCCGTGCTAGCAAATCTCACAGTCCACTCAAAAAGGCAGAATTTTGAGATTCAAAATCTTATCATGACACATGAAAGGACCACAGGAAAATGCAACTCAGATAACATTTTTTTGAGCATATTTTCCTGTGCGAGGTTTTTGTTCCCCCGTGAGAGAGCATGGCTGAACCAGACTGAACAGGATTCAGACTAATGACTCCTACTCACCTGTTCTTCCATCTCCTTCATATGGCTTCTTTTGCTACACAATCTGACAACAAGAATTCCTTTTCTATCCATCTGACTCTACTTTTCTAAGACAGTACTGCTGTTCCCAGTAACAGATGGGAACTGAAATGCCTATCTGCAAATGGGCTTAGCTGTTACAATGCTGAAAGCACCTAAACAGTGTGCAGGGAATATGAAGCATCTCCAACTTGGATTGACAGGAACTATTATAATGAATAAGAGAGCTGCCTAAGATAGCTGTTAGGAAATGCTAAAGAGAAAGGTTTGCATAAATTCATTCTAGACAGAGTTTAGATATCCAATTCCAGTCTCAGGGCAAGAGCTCAAATCTCTTTAAGACAAAATATCTATGTCAGAACAGAAGTTCATATCCGAAGCTCTCTCATCAAGAGATCATCCCATCCTGAAGCTAAGAGGGAGATGAAGATTTGATGCTCCCCTTAACCAACATCCTTTGAGATGACCAGCTGCCATACAGATCCCCAGGACTGTGTGCGACTGGGAAACTTCATAATTAAAACCCACATTTCCAAGATGTGAAAACCTAAATATTTCACAGCTCACACTCTTAGACTAACATTGAGTCTTAAAGAACTTCATTTCAGTGCCAATAGCATTGATGTAATTTGGCGTTTTCCAGGCCTGTGTGACTAGCCTGAGACCACACAGCACTACCTGAAGGATTTGAAGTGTGTGTTATAAGATTAGCAGCAGTGCCCCATCCTATCTGACCTTTGTTAATATCAGACAGTTCTTTTATGGACACTGTAAGAGCTATCGCAAACAGGTGATAGGTCCTCTAAATCAGAGTGCAGATGCAAGGGGCTGCCTATGGCATGGCAGATTCCAGTCCACGTGGCACCAAGGTTTCCTCCAGCAAAGGAAACAACAAGAGGAATCTCACAGGCCTCACCATGTACAATTGCTCTCCTTCCTAGGACTGGTTGGCTTCCAGATGCTTCCACTATATGGCATATTGACCAACAAGCAAAACATATAGACATGAAACATGTAAAAGGAGAACTCGCTTCAGCGGACAATGAGAAGGCTGAGGTACTGAATGAGTCCTTTGCCTCAGTCTTCACTGGTGGACAAGATTCCAGAACTTCTCACACTCCCGAGCCCTGCATCCCTGAACCTCTAGGTGAGGACGGTGGCAACAAATCCCCCCTCACTGTGAGGACAGAGCAGGTGCGAGACCGCCTCATGAGACTGAATGTGTACAAGTCTATGGGGCCGGATGGCGTGCATCCCAGGGTTCTGAAGGAGCTGGCTGAGGTGGTTGCCAAGCCGCTCTCCATCATTTTTGAAAAGCTGTGGCTGTCAGGTGAGGTCCCAGATGACTGGAGAAAGGGTCATGTCACTCCCATTTACAAGAAAGGGAGCGAGGAGGACCCTGGGAACTACAGGCCGGTGAGTCTCACCTCTGTGTCTGGGAAGATCATGGAACAGATCCTCCTGGATGACATGCTCGACCACATGAGAGATGGGCATGTGATCCATGACAGTCAGCACGGCTTCATCAGAGGAAGGTCATGCTTGACCAATCTGGTGGCCTTCTATGATGGAGTGACAGCATTGGTGGATAAAGGAAAGGTGACCAATGTCATTTACCTGGACTTGAGCAAGGCCTCTGACATGGTCCCCCACCACATCCTCATCTCCAAATTGGAGGGATGTATATTTTTTGGGTGGACCACTCGATGGATAAGAAATTGGTTGAAAGGCTGCTGACAGAGGGTGGTCATCAATGGCTCTATGTCCAGGTGGAGGCCGGTAATGAGTGGTGTCCCCCAGGGGTCTGTCTTGGGACCGGTGCTCTTCAACATCTTTATCAATGACATCGATGTAGGAATCAAGTACACCCTCAGCAAGTTCGCTGGTTACACCTTCCTGGTTGAAGGAAGGGATGCCATGCAGCCCGGGGGAACCTGATGAGGTTCAACACAGCAAAGTGCAGAGTTTTGCACTGGGGCCAGAGGAATCCCAGACATCCATACAGACTGGAAGGAGCAGTCCTTAAGAGCAGCCCTGTGGAGAAGGACCTGGGGGTCCTGACAGATGAAAAACTTTATATGAGCCAGCAGTGCGCTCTTGCGGCTCGGAAGGCAAATGGTATCCTGGGGTCCATCAAAAGAGGGGTGGCCAGCAGGACAGGGAGGTGATTGTCCCTCTCTACTCTGCTCTTGTGAGGCCCCATCAGGAATACTGCATCCAAGTGTGGAGCCCATGGTACAAAAAAGACAGGGAGCTGTTGGAGAGGGTCCAGAGGAGGGCCACTAGGATGATCAGGGGACTGGCACCTCCCCTATGAGGACAGGCTAAGGGAGCTGGGCTTGTTCAGCCTGGAGAAAAAGAAGGCTGCAGGGTGACCTCAGTGCAGCCTTTCAATACCTAAAGGGAGCCTACAGAGGGGAAGGGAATCAACTCTTTGAAAGGGTTGATATGTGTAGGACGAGGGGAAATGGTTTTAAGTTGAGGGAGGGGAGATTTAGGTCAGACATCAGGGGGAAGTTCTTTACCCAGAGAGTGGTGAGGTACCGGAACAGGCTGCCCAGAGAGCTTGTGGATGCCCCATCCTTGGAGGTGTCCAAGGCCAGATTGGATGGGGCCCTGGGCAGCTCTGTTTAGCATTAAACATGGAGGTTGGTGGCCCCTGCACGTGGCAGGGGGTTGGAGATTCATGATCCTTGAGGTCCCTTCCAACCCTGGCCATTCTGTGATTCTGTGAAACATATTGGTGAATAATATCAGCGTAGTTCACACATGATGAGAATGCAGCATCCCCAGTACACAGCTTCATGTCAGCTACAAAAAGGCACACCCTGGAAAGCTCCTGTTGGTGATCTGTCTCCAAGTAATTCCTCTCCTTAATTACTATTTTGAAGTGTAGTAAGACGCATAGAAAGTACTTCTCATGTCCAAATAGATTCCTGGTGGCTACATAGAGGTTAAAATTCCTGTTTGCTAATTGCTCAATTTAATATTGTTAGCAGATGCATTTATGGTTTTAAAACTCATTTTATGATATCTAAGTAAATGCATTAATTTGGCAACTCTCTACTTAATTTTAAACAGCCTTAACAGAGTGCTTATAGTTGAAAACAATTCCTGTCAATGCTACATAAATTGGCTCATTTAAACTGCTATTTTTTGTGAAAGGGGCAATTTCAACAATTACTCTGCATTGAAAACAGCTTTTGTCACTGCTAAATTGAGTCACTTGAACTGTTACTTACATGTACTATAAAATTTTATTTATTGTCAAAGGATTCTTCAAGAAATTGAATTTTCATTGTAACTCCCACATTTTGTTTGGAGTGAAATGGTTAATTTATTGTTCTTTATTATACACTTCTAGTCAGCAACAAAGTGATTAGAAACACTTTTTTAAAAATAAAATGAATCACTACCTAGCTTTAAGTAAAAATCATTGCCATTACTCATTTCTGGTAACAAAAGAACTTTGTTTTTTGAAAGGTGGAAGAGCCATTTATTGAGCTTTCATCATCTTCCATCTCAAAGCCCAGCTTCCCTCAGCACTTTGTAGCCATTTCCAGCAGGCAGACTTTGCATTCACTGTTTTAGACAGGTTTTGTTATTGACAGAACTGCCAGGGCAGCTGTAGATTCAGCAATTAATCCCAGACAAGATGCAAAATATGCAGTGTTCATTAGTGTCTAGTTAATCCATTAGGAAAGACAGCCCCAACAGCACTGACATCAGTTGTGTCACTGATACCTTACATCTTCACAGATGAATTCCAGTGGTTGTCAGAAGTGCCAACTTGACAGCTTTGGTGCCTAAAATCCTATTTGACCAGAAAGCAATAGGACACAGGCTGTTTTCCCTGCACTTCTCAGCCCACTTTGCAGACCAGAGGAGAGCTCAACCTAGATGAAGGATTTGTCCTCTGACCACGTGCAAGGTCCTCTGACAGAAGAGGGGAGCTTATGCCAGTCTTGTGGTGGCTGTGCTCAGAGACATGCCCAAACTAGAAAAGGACATCTGATGAGCAGTTATTTTGTCTGACCCTGGGGCTGGAGCTGAATTGATAATTTACAAAGTGAAAAATCTCAATAAAGAGAGGGATTGTAGCAGCAGCATTTTGAAATATCAAGTAGCCCTCCACAGTAATGCTAAACAATTATACTCAGATCAATGAAAGAGCCTGTATTTCATCTGAACTACAGAATCCTTACACAGACCATAATGTTGGATTTGCCTGCCTGTACTGGAAGACAACGGGAAGATGCCTTGATTGGCGCATACGAGGATTTTGTGACCCTTCTAGGTCCCCTTCAATCTGATTTCCTCTGATAACTATTCAGATTATTCTACCTCCATACTGTGTAACAAGTTCTATTTCTTGCCCAAGGAGGTTGTAGATGCCCCATTTCTGAAGGCATTCAAAGCCAGGCTGGATGTGGCTCTGGGCAGCCTTGTCTAGTGTTTGGCGACCCTGCACATAGCAGGGGGTTGAAACTAGATGACTGTTACAGTCCTTCTCAACCCAGGCCATTCTGTTATTCCTGCTGTTTACACTCAGCCCTAAGAGCATTTTACCCCTCTGCTCCAAATGTGCCAGGACTCGCTCAGCCCACAGCTGTTCCACCTCTCCTGATGGTCAGTTTAACAGTTTGCTTCCAGCCTAGATATTCCCTGTAGAACCACACTCTGTTTCATTGATTTTCTGATCACACGTGCATTCTTCTCATATAGTAGCTGCAGCTTGTGCAGGGTACTGTCAAGACTCTTTGTCCTAATCTTTTTGAGGCTGCTGTATCAGGGTTTTGCTGCAAATTAAGTATAAGTCTGTGTTTTCTTCAATGCTGTAGTATGAATGATTCTCTTGTGCTAATGGCAGAACTGTCAGAAACAGAAGAATCTGTTGTGTTTACTCAACAGCAATGGCAGCAAATTGCTATTATTCTGGGTGGTTTTACAATTCTTTAATGCCATTATCTGTTTTGCTACCAGAATACTAAGTGCTTTTCATCCGGGTTCCAAGGATTTCTTTGACCTTCTTTGACATTTCTGTGTTCTTGCAACTGTGGCAGCAGAATAGCCAGATGCAGTCTTTCTTTCACTTTAAAATACATCAGCTTTTTCCTCTTTGTAGGCATTCTGAAATAGGTATGTTCAATTTATTTATTTTTACTTACTCTGAACATTCAGGCATTTTCATAGAGTCAGACAGTTGCGTTTCTTTGTTTTTAATCAGTGTTTACTTCAAGATAACTACTAAAGCCTTACACTGTATTATGTGTACTAGAAATATTCTGTCATCTCCCACTGAAGCCATTCTACGCCGAACAGAAAAGCTAGTTGGCATGGAAAACTTTTACATTAATTTTGAGTCACTAAGATGTCCTGCAGTTCCAGAGTTCTCCTAATTTACTGAAGATACAGCACTCCTTTCCAGCCCATCAAGTAGCCCACCTGCATATCTCAGGTATATAGATTCCAAGCACTACTCATTAAGAAGTAATGTTTTCAGCAAGAGAGTAACTTGCATCAGAGCTGTGCTAGAGTGCGAGACAGATCTGAAGGATAAACCAGTTCACAATTTCAAAATTTTTTTGATCTAAGTATTCAAAAAATTCTTTTATGCTCTTACTTTGATAAAAAGAATTGTATTACACTATCCTAAAGTCAAAAACAAAACAAAAGAAAAAAAAAAAAAATCACTTAATCTGCCAGGCACAAGACAGGAAGCTCTCTTCTCCTTCAAATGATCCATATATTCCTGAGGCCACAAGCCTCAAGAAATTCCTCTATTTACCCTGGTGCTAATCACCATCTAACTCCTCTGTATCACTCCTTCTGCTTCTAAATAATTACTGAAAGGTACCAATGCCTTCCTATTGAAATCTAGTAACCCATGTTTGTTTGTCCCAGTCCAGAATGCAGGCAGGGCAAGACACTCAGACAGCTTCTGCAGCACTGAAGGATGACCTGTAGCTCTCCACAAACACTGTGAAGATATTCCTTTCCATCCTCCTGACACTGTACTTTTAATGATATTAGAACCATTGCCTGGCATGAGGAAGATGAGAGACCATCCCAGGCCATTCCCAGCATGGAGTTGATAAAGCTCCCCTAAATATTACATGCTTGTGTAAGCAAAGGCTGAACAGAACTGAAAAAACAGTGAGTGCAAAGGTATTTTTGACAGTGTCCAATTCAGATTACTTAGTTTGTGGTTTAATACCATTACAGTACTTCATTGTTTCATATACTTAGATCTAATTTAGATGAGGCCTCTCAGATTTTTTTTTTTGTATCTTTAGCAAGGTCAGTATTTTAGCTTTTAAGCATTAATTTCAATCTTAGCATTTAAGCTAAGCATTTCAAAAAGCAGATAGCTGAGAGCTTGTAAATGAAGGACTTTGATTATTCAATGGTTTATCTGCTGTATCTTCATTGGAAGTATCTATTTGGAAGCCACTTTAGTTAAACAGGTAATCCAAGAATATGCTGGAAAACTCAAACAGGGACTGAAAAGACCAAAGTAAAGGGCAAAGAAGCTACAGAAATAGAAGTCCTCTCTCTGTCCTTGTCATAGCATACTTAAATGGTAAATGCTTTTACATCTGCATGAATGGATTTTAATTAAATGTATTCATAAATAGAATACTGAGATGACACATCTTGTTGCAAATACAATCTGTCAGCAAACAGCATCTGGAAGAGATGGTGCCCTGACAGCTAAAGCAGCTCGAGGAAGCTTCAGCTCATTCCCACGTGAAGACAAGAAGAACATTACCTCTGCTAACTGAAGGGATCTATGTGGTCCCATATTTCCCCAGGTTATACAGAAGAACAGAATCTCTGATCATACAGCCAGGCTGACTGCACAGCATTCTGGTAACAAATCTCTGATATCCTATGTTTATACCTACCTGAGAAGTCATCCATCAGCATCTACAAGCTGAGGTAGGAGCCTATCTTCCATTCATCATGTGCTAGACATGGTTAATTAAAAGAAGACACAGATAGATATCAACAGTAAAATAAGGTGTCCATCTGGTGTGATTCTGCTTGCATTTTCACATCATGGACACCTGTTAAAAAACAGGATCATTCTGAATAATAAATGTGAACAAATGAAGAGATGGCACACTGTGTTCCAATGGCTGTGTTCCAGTACCAGCACTGACTGCCACACTGTGCACACACAGCCACCTGCCACGCATGATGGGGGTGTTTTAAGTTGTGCCAAAAACAACCTATTTTCTAGTTGGGTTTGTTTGTTTGTTTTAAAATCATTCTTCCACACAACAATATTTTTTGTCTGACTGCTTGGAATTCTCTCAAACATCTAATATCAAACACTGCAGGTCATTCACTGTTAAGCACAAAGCTGTAGCTTTTCCCCTCGGTACCTGGTTTGATCTACCATGCATATTACCCCAGCAGGCCTTGCAAACCAAGACCTCTGAGCCAAGCAGTACTGCAGTAATGGCACTCAACCATATCTGCATGGATATAAGAGAAGGGAAAAAATAAAGAAAGCATGAACCTGGGCCAACTAGGGATCTGGCAGTTTCATTCATAAAGCAGTGAGCAATGAACAGTGACACAAGGGTTTTCAAGATTACTTCAACAATAAAGCTGCACCATTTGGTGGGTGTATTTAATTAATTCTAAGTGACACAGGCAATAGTTATGCATTTTCCAGAAGAGAGCTATTTACTAGGTACACCAGCTGTTACACATTACACAAATTCTGAGGGGGAGTTGCCTAGATTCACCACCTTATTCCTCTTCTCATTAAGAGAAGCAAGATCCTTCCTGGAGGCTTTCTGAACCTTTCATCGGTTCCATTCTCCCTGGGTGAGGACAGTGAGAGTTTATCAGTGCTTCCACTTCTTAACAGTAATCACTCTCCTAAATTCTTTGGGACTTTCCTTGTGTTCCCAAATTCTTTGACTGTCTTTCCTAACAAAACAAAAACAGAAACAAAGGAAACATTTGCCATATATGCCATACATCCAAGCCTTGAAAAGATTGCTGTATGTTTTCAGAAGCATGCACAGATTAATAAATGCTGAAGCCAGAGAAGCAGGAATGAAAGGTGTCATTCTGTCATCAGTGTCAGGAGAAAAATAAAGTAATCCCACAGATTTTAATCTCTTTTCATTAAGACTATTTCTTAACAGTTACAATGATTTACCCTTAGCCCTTTAGTAGGCTTTTATTATCCATCAGAAGTGTGGCTAAGTACCCATAATATTACCTGGAATCTAAAGTACTTTCAACTGATTTCTCTGTGGCTCAGAAAGAGCATATTCTTTAAGGAGTAGGAAAAAGCAAAAAAATAGCAACCTTGAACAGCATTACATGAGCATGGCTATGTGTAGTTATGCTGCGCCCATCCTTGCAGTGTTACTTAATGCTAGAGTAAAATGCAGGAGTATGTGCAGTAACTTTGAGACATTACTACTTGTACCCTGCATTACAGAGATCCTCACCACATGAAACTGCTGAATTCAACTACAAAGGCAGTATTTATGAGAACTGAGCCACAATGTGTATTCTATCTCCAGTTATCTAGGCACATCCCATGAGAGCTGGATCTTTCTATATTCTTTATTCATCTGGTGAGCTGCCAATTTGGTTCCCGGTTCCCATTAAGGATTGCTAAATGGCACGTGATATTTTTTCATGATTATTACAGCAAATAGAATTTCAATAGAGAAGTTATTTTCCACAAATTATACATTTCACCAGTAACCAGAGATTTGAAATCATACTCCCGTTTCATTAAGTTACAGGCATACAGAATTTGGACAAAAGTGATCCAGGCCCTGGGATGAGCAGAGAAATAGAAAGCTTCACTGAGCTAGGAGTCTGAGGAGGTTCAGTCTTGGATGGAGATAAGAGTATGATAGGAGTGATCTTGGTTCCTTAATGTTTAGAAAAATACACAAGTTCAGTGCAAGGCACTGTCACTTCCATTTCACATGTGGAGAACATAGGCAGATTATACCCCACCCTGAGTTTATGTCCTACAGTCAGACAACTGTCCTTTTAACTATAGCTCAAGCTATGCAGAAAACATGCCTACCTCCCTCAAATGTACAGTGCAGAGAAGAGGACTGCTCTGAACGCTAACCAAGAGCAATTTAGACAGCATGAACTAGAAGCCTATGTTTCCCAACTTCTCACCATGTACAAAGAAAAGTAGTACTACTTGTCCCCACAAGGCTAAGCAGGTAGTGACAGAGGCAGTCAGCTGCAGGCATCAAGCATCCTGCAGTCATTTTCTGGCCACAAACCATAGCAGAGCTGTGGCCCATTATCCTGTATGGCTGCCTCACATCAAGGAGCCCTTGCCTGAATCCATGCTGCTTCTAGTCATGAGGAGTACCTGCCCGAGTTCCCCAACCTGGGGTTGCTACCCAGCTATTGCAAGACAAGGCATTCCTGATGTGAACACTTTCACAGCTCCTTGTTTGGTTTGGACCATCAGAAAAATGGTGAACATAAGGTTTATGTGGGGAGGATGGCAGCTCAATAATCTGGCTTTTATCTAGAGGGTTACTTTCATGCTAGATGATGACAAAGTCATGCAATATCTTGTACTCTTTGAGTTATTTCTGCTTTTGTCCTACCAATTTAACATTCATAAACACTCATACATGTAAATTATGACTCTGACTTGCAAGCAAGGCGCGAGGCTACCTCGTACATCTAGTTAGTTCTGCCTGATCATTGCAAAAAATATGACTTTCCTTGACACACTACAATATTTCCTCAATTGCATACTTGAAGTAGGAGGGTTTGAGACTGTAAATAAGATCTTTACCATCTTTAATAAGCTCCTTCAGAGACTAAAATATATCAAATTATAAAAATTAACATTGACAATGCAAAAGTAAGAAGTAGTAAAATTAACTGCTTAGAACTAATTCATATCAGAAATAGGATGTCTCATCCCATAAGTAGTCAAAATCTTTTTAAGACAGTTTCATAGATGTTGAAATGCTAATTTTGAAGAGATTAAAAGAATCCATTTCAAAAAGTTAATTAGGTTACTTAGAAGTTTAAGTTGGGCATTTGTTTAATTTTTTTTACTACTAGAATAGTGGTGTTTCTCAGATCAATTTAATCTCGACTAACTGCATGCATAATATTGAAGTCCTTGCAACAAGAACCTAAAAATGTAGTTGCTTCTTTCCCTTATTCTTTTCCCCTACAGCCTTCTACATACAAAATTCCATAGACCTCTGGGGCATTTTTCCATCCCAATCTGCTCTGCTGACTGCAAAGTTTCACCTAGAACCAACAGGAAAGATGCAATTTCCAGAAAACTGAATCCAGTCGGTGAATGATAATAGGTCTCTGTTGCAGAGCAGCACAACCAGCAACAACACAATGATCTGATGGCAGAGAAGCTTTGGCTCTGAAAGCAACAGTTCATCAATGATCAGGTAAAAGCCCTAGCTTGCATGATGTAAATTCTACTATATTAGCAGCCCTTCTAAGACCAATGGAAGAATGACACTGCTTTTCCTGCCTAAGGTTTAGTTCTCCTACTAAAGGTGCTACTCTCATAAATAGACACATAAAGGAAAGCTTCCATTCTTTCTTTCCAGACTTCCATACTATTGCCTTCTTCCCTTCTCCACACAGAAAAGAAAGGAATGAAGCTCTTTCAGAGCTTATATTGGTTTTATTTTCTTTTTCATTTTCTGTATGGCAGCAGAAGGAATGCAGTTTGCTATTAGCAAAGGATGCACTCTTTTTAACCTACAGATGTAGTATCTCTCAAGAAACCTGTCTTTCATACAGCAGTATCTGACCTGGCTTGTTACAAACTGCACTGCAGAGAGAGTTGAGAAGAAAGCCACTTCGATAAACAGTTACTTCCTTATGAATACTAACATTAAACAGAAAAAAAACAAAAACAACCAGTTCTGAAAATTGCCAAAGAGAACAGACAGATGCTCAGCCCCTACCACATGTAGAGCTGTGAAGTATAACTTCCTGGGCAAATCCTGAACTCCATCTGAAATGGAGTTTGGTTACTTCGCATAACAAAGTTCATATGTTTTTATCTTTGTTGCTAATATACAAAGGCTTATCTGAAGGTAATGCCTCCTATTTTATGATGTTGGCCAGAGCACAATATTGAATGTTGACATTAAGGTTGAATCTTTCCAATAATACTCCATTATATTTAATTCTTGCACTACATTTGTGACAGATAGCAGCTGAGAACTGGTTCTATCAAATAGCATTATTATACTAGTTGTATCGGTTCTAGTTTCCACAAAAATAAATAGGAAGCATTACTTACAGAGCAACCTACACATTTTTAAAAGCCTACTGAACAGCAAAAGCTTACCAGAGAGCCCACCCAATTTCTTTGTTGAGGATTAAAAAACAAACAAACACAAAAAACTTACTAGCTATTTGACTTATGTGATAAGATGGGAGAATTTCAATTGCTCTTATAGATCTTGGCAAAACTGAGGTTTTTTTTTTTTGTTTTTTTTTTGTTTTTTTTTTTGTTTTTGTTTTTCCTCTTTTTGGTAGGCAAAGGCAATAGCAGATAACCAATTCTAAATTACCCAAAAAAGGATGATAGCTACAAACTAGCAAAATAAAGAAAGATTTACTCCCCTGTCCCAAGGATCAGGACTCACCAAATACTCCAAAGGGAAGATCTACAGGTAGAGACTCTTCCCTTGTGACTGCCAGCCTTTAAATGAGGCTTAGGGAGGAGTGCAGCCTGGTTCTGGTTGAACAGGTGAATTGCTTTCATCTGTGCTCCCAGGGTTGGCTGTTTCCCTTCACCAGGTGCTTAATCATTGGCTCAGGCTGTGACTTAGCTGTTCCCACACAGTACCTTTTTGAAAGGAGCTTTGTTCAATCTTGAAGCATTAACTTGGTGTCACAGGCTTCTCAGAGAGAGGAAAGTTAATTTCTCACTCACTCAAGACTTAAAGATATTCTATTCTGTCTGCTGGTACTTTGCTACCTGCTCACTTGGAGCAGAGGTTTTTGTTGTAATCTCTGTCTCAGTTTGTGGCTAAGTGGTGTCCCTGCTGGCTTCCCTGTTAAGGAAGGATCCCAGCCATCAACAGACACAAACTCGTGGGCCTGAGCTGATCAGTTACTGTCCTCAGTCACCATTGGCCATGGGCTAGTTGGAAACAACAAAATAAAGACTGTGTTTTATAACCATTTATTATTTAAAAATATAATAAATGGCAAGTTGATATTTTGGAGTTCAGTAAGGGTTGCTTTGTATTTTGTATTTATGTCTTCCTTTCTTGGTTAAGGGTAACCAAGGGTCTTCCTACCCTTGGTGAAGGGTAACAAATGACCTAGATTTGGAAAAAAACAAACAAACAAGCAAACAAAAAAGTAGTTGTGTGTACTCTATTTACTGGATTGGATTTCAAGTAACTGGAAAAACAGGAAGAAACAAGCCTTTATCTAAAATTCTCTGAAATATCCTTCCTTAGTGTTAGATTTTGTGAATTAATTCTAAGTAACATTTAAACAAGATGTTCCACTTCCACGTGCACAGTCTGGTACACAGATTCACAAAAAAAGGGGACAAGAGGATACTTCAGTAGAAGTGAAAATTTTAGTAGTATTTCTGGTACAGATTTTATCTCATAGTCTGTTCGCTTGTTTTACCCACATGAAGAATTTTTTTCCTCAGTTAATTAGCTTCAGAAAACAGGAAAGATATTTTCTAATATATATGAAAGAAAAACTGAAGATGTTTCCCAGATGGAAACTTCTCAAATTCTGTGATGCCTCTTAGTTATTGGCAACTTCTCCATTTTCCATTTTTGAACAATTCCACATCTTCCCACCCACAGCAAAGAATTTTGACAGAGATTATTAAAGACATTTTGGAAGAAATCCTGCCTGTGTTGAAGTCAGCAGGCATTTTGCCAGTGATTTGAGCAATGTCAGGATATTACCTGGCTGCCTGTAACGCCCAGAGCTTTGCAGTAAAATTAAACACATTCATTTCTCCCATCAGAGATAAATCTGCTCGCTATTCAATAGCGTGGTTTTTGGACCATGCAGAGGCTTAGCTTTTGAATTAAAGTTCCCTGTAGCAGAAAGAGAGAGAGATTTGGGCTTTTAAGGGCCCTTCCACAACACCTCATTTGTAGAGCTTACAAGTTTTCATGGAACTTATGGAAGCCTCTTACACAGTCAATCAATTACAGTACAACGCTGGGTTCTGCTGGGTTTCATTACATATGAGCACTGGGGAAGAATATAAGCAATTGGAAACATACTGGAATTCAAATCTACAATTATTATTTTTTTAACCTATGTCCCCATTGTTCTTTCTTAACACTCCGAGACTTATTATTTGTCACTGATTTCTAGATAGATAGATAGATAGATAGATCACCCATTTGGCTCATCTGTACAGCAGGGCACCTGTTGCTACATCATACGTTCAGAAATTCTGACTGAACTTCAGTGTGCATGCAGTATAACCATCCTGTGCACATCTAGGTACCTGTCTGCCATGATGGAGACTCTTCCAGATGTACTGTGCCTGAGGCCTGCAAAGTCCTGACTGTAGTTGTGACAGCTATTCAGAGAATTTATAGCTGTCTGTGAATTCTCAAGGAAAAAAAAAAAAAAAAAAAAAAAAAAGTGAGATTCTGGAGTAAAACGTTGAAACTCAAGAAAAAAGAAAGATAATGGAATTTAACAGAAAAATAAATCTTTGTTCAAATTGTTTCCAATTAAAAGATATCAAGTTCAGCATGATATAGTGGAAGGAAGAAGTGTTAGCTTGAATACATCAGTGATCATAGTCTCAGAATGGCAGTAAAGCAGATACCCTACATTTCATATTTGTGTTTATCAAAAATGGTCTGCACACATTATAAATAAGTGATGAATTGTTTTGTCTGAAACAGTATATGCAAAGATAATGCTGATCCATCCCAAACCTGTGGGCTTTCATTCTGCTATGCCTAAGCACCAGCAGGGTCTTTCTGCTGTCTGTTGTGCGGAGTCTCTCACCATCAATTAAATCCTATGCCAAACTTGGAGTGCCACCAACACACTGCAAAAAAAGCCAATTCCATTGAAAGCTGCTCCTTTTCCCTTTCTTTGGTACTGTAGAGTACTGCAAAAAGAAACAATTGCATTTTAAAATATATTTGTTTGAAGAAACCACTCTACAATTATCATAGAATTATTTATGTTGGAAAAGATCTCCAAGATCATCCATTCAGATTGCAAATATGATTTTATGTGTAAAATAATCTTACATTTTCAAGGAACTGTGAAGAACTAGAAGTCCCATTTTCATTGCTATTATCCAACTCAACTCAGATAGGAACAGACTTTACATAGTAAAGTACAAGGAGTTCAACTGCTTCTGTGTTTCTCCCAGATGTTATATGTAAGGCTATGGAGTGTTGGTTCCTGTTCTTTTCATGGAAGAGGCAGCAAGTCTGCAAACTTCTGCTCTATCCAATAACCACAGGGTGACAGAGGACGTGGTGTGCACTCCAACACACTGTCAAGCAGAGCCCAGTAAAGCCTGCAGGAAAAAAAAAGAAGAAAAAGAACAAAAAAAAAAAAAAAAAAAGTAGCCCCACGTCTTAACAGAGATTTATGCTGTTTTTAAATAAATTTATCTTGTTACTACACCTGAAATTCAGCTCAGATTCTTTCACAAGCACAAAGGTAGTGGCAGATCTCACTATTAATCTCAGAGGAGAGTGATGAAGGTACATCAGCTGGTAGCAAACAGAACAGAACAGAAGTGAATGATTCTGGAAAATCAATTCATCTCTCTGTCACTCCACCCTCCTAGCTTGCAAATGTACAGCTGTAGGATCTATCCTCAAAGCTGACTGCATTATCAAGAGCAGGATGAAGTCTGTTTTACATGACTACTGGATCTGGGCAGGTAAGAATATATCTAAATATCTTGGTTTATTTTTCTCTTCCTGAAAGGAGAACAACACACAAATAACCGTGCTTACTGGGTTTGGTATGGTGCTTTTATCTGGAGAATTTCTTCAGATTAAGTTTTGCTGCATATGTTTTGAAACATTCAGCCTCTAATAGACAGTTGAAAAGAAAATGATTTTTACAAGCAATAAAACTGGCAGTTCATTGATTCACAAAGCAAATATCATTTCGCTGTGATTGCGAAACCACATCTGCTGAGTTTTCTTTGATCTTCTGTCTCTAAGTGTAACCCCAGCTAGAACAAATTAATGGTAAAAGATGTCTTTGGTACGTATCCCCTAGCTACCCCAAAGCTATCTATTTCAGTAATATCCAGGCCAGCAGTTTAATAAACACAGCAGGACACGAATGTCTCCAGGTACCAATGAAAATAAGTTTTTCCAACAGATAGAAAACAGTTCTGCTTGGCTATATCAGCTCTGCACTATATGTACATTAAAAGGACCATCACTTGTTGAAAAAGAGACTGAATCAAGTGGATAATATCCATGGGATGTCAGATAACAATACCAAGGGTATAAATAACAGCTTATGCTGGGTTGTTGAAACTTTCAAAACAAAATGTTTATCTGATTACAAAAAAAAAAAAAAAGAGCAAGTTATGCACATTTTGGTTTTGTACTCTGCAGATTCTGCAGCCTTTTTCTTCAAGGTAGACCTGGCAAGGACCCACATAATGCTATTCTGGACATAGATTTTTAGAATTTCCATATTTAGTAAAAATGCCCGTTGTTTATAAGAGATTCATATTGAAGAGTTTTTCCTGTGGAATGGCAGGTTGATTTTTCTCTCATCTGTTCCATTTTAACAGGAGCCTTTACGAAGAGACTATATGCAGTTCCATGGAAGACTCTGGAGGTCTTATCTGGAGGGTAGACTAAGGCAATATATGCTTACATTATTTTTCACATTCCTGAATCTATTGTAAACAAAATATGAAGCTTATTCAGCAATGGATTTCACAAATCTTCTTGAAAATGCAATAGTGTGACTGCCAGAACACCTCACCTTGAAAATTCTCACACATTACATGCATACCTCACACCCTGATGTGAGTAAGCAAGTTCCTGGCATGCTGGTGGTCACAGGAAGACACGTCTATTTCTCACTCCCACATCAGTGATTTTCAAGCCAGCCAATATGAAAACAAGTCCATCATGTCAACACTCCCACCCTGGAGCAATGCGCAGAGGTTCAAGAAGTTGTTAAGTTTCCCAACCTCCCACTTCAGAAGGTGGTAATATATGCAGGGAAGGAATGGCTTGACATTTGAAAGTGACCTTAAAGAAGCTTTATCACAGGACTGGCTAAGATGAGAGCAAATAGAAACTGTTTACTTGCTATACGCAAAACAGACAATATAGTTTGCAAGACACAAATCCATGAACATGCAGAAATGAAATGAGCATGAGTGTATAAGTTACCCTTGAGTAAGCAATTTAGCAAATTATCTGTTTTTCCCCACAAAAGCCCTTCAGATCCTGCTGTGAAATGCTCAAACTTCATGTTGAATCTAATTAATACATTATTTTGACATATAAAAAAATGCATCCGCTACCATGTTTGTTGCGTGTTTGCATGCATTTTTATATGTGTATATATGGATCCAAGTCTGCTGCTTTAGACTGACAGCATATAGGACAGTAACAAATCATTTTGTAACAATAATGTTTGGGGTGAGCTGTCCGTAAACCTTTGCCTCTGAAAGCTGAGGGGATGAAGGCCTGGCTTTCCCTAGTTCTTGTCCCTTTCTCCCCTTCTGAGTAGTTCTTTTTCTCAAACAGACCCTACTCAGTATCAATACCTTCAGAGACACCCACCTCACTTCAAGTAGGCTGCCTGTTGCCAATTGCCTGCCATCCTTGGGAAGCAGCTGATAGCACCATTCCCAGAAGGAAGGAAAAATCTCCAAGATTAATTACTCTCCAGTTAAGCGTGGAAAATACATTTGCTGTGACAAATCTATCATCCTGCAGTATTCAAAAAGGCTAATATCTTGTGCTCTAAATGAAATGGCAGGGACTGTTCTGAGAAGTTTGAATCTCATTTTAGATCCCTAGTGCATGAACTTTGGTTGCCACCCATCCCTGTCAAACATGACACCAGGCTGCGATGCAGGGTACCACATCCCCACCACCTCTGAGGAGATAGCTTCTGGCAGAGAGGTGGAGCAAAGAGCAAAATGCCTTCTTCAGAGGCAACAGTGACCAAAAACCCATCAGCGCTGACCAAGAATGAGAGGCTGGGAAAGGGCAGCCCCATGAGCCATGAGTGGATCTGTGCACACGGGAGGGCACAGGAGAAGGGCAGATAGCAGGAATTGAAGCAGACAAATGAGCATCATTAGTGAACAGCACAAGAAAAGAAAAAAAGGAAGCCAGATGAAAGGGATGAGGGCAACAGCCACATTAATCTTTACCCCTTTGTGTATCATAAGAATTTTCATGGTTGTTATTTTTGAGAGAGCAAGCTGTCAGTTACCACCATCTTACATCTGACATTGAGCTTCATTTCTCAAATGTACCTCAGAGCTATTTTGACAGCCGATGTATTTAATTAGAAATAAGTTATCCAAGATTTCAAATACTGCATTATTATTTTGTTAGCATTTTCCTGTTTTATGCTAAGTTCAGCATAGGCTGAGCTACAGCTTTGAACTTTGTTTTGGCACATGTAAGACTGTGTGACAGCTTCGACTTTATTGTCAATGAAAACCAATTAATACACATCAGTAAGAAAAATCTTAGAAGAACAAGGTCCTTCTGGATGATAATCCCTCCTCTCAATAAAACCTTCCTCATTCCACAAATCCTTTAGTTCTTCTTTTTCATAGAGACATATAATCCACTTGTATTCTATAATGATTGTATAAGGGCAAAAGGGCTTTAATGACCTTACTATAATTTGACATCAAACGTATACTCAAAAGACAAATTTTAAGCAAAGAAATTGCAAATATGTATACGATTAATTGCTAGATCTATTTAACAGTGTCTTCAAAATGTAAGCTGTAAATGTATTTCATGTTCTTGGTTGGTTCTTGCAATATAGATCTTTCTGCAGATACTTTGTCAAATACTGCTTTCCTGAAGCACTGAAAATACAATTCTACCTGCACTTGTGTGCCATTCAGATCTGATTTTTGTGTAATCAATGCAAATGAAGCTTGTAATAGTATTTTGTCAACTGCATGAAAAATTGTTTTAGGACATTCTAGTTATAGGAAAGGTGAGAATGAAGAGAATTTGAGAATCATATCAGTGGATTTCATTATTCCAATGCACAAAATGTTTGTCTTGTCTACTTCTAAGCCTGAATGGATATGCTAAGCTCACCTTCTGGCAGAAAAGATGCCTTTTTTTAGAAGACCCAGGATATTAGTATCTACATGGAAGATATCTGAACAGGCCATATGCGTTTGTTAATTTGTTAATGGCTGTGGACAAAACACAAAGCACTTCTGTGTGTTAGGCACACATTTAAAAATTGCTGTATTAACAGAAAAGTATCCCTAAACACATAGATATTATGTTACATCCATTTCTTTTTCATTTATTGCATTTACAGGAGAGGCAGACAGCCACCAGACACAGATTTTAAGGTCTCTGATATTCAATACAGATTAGGCTGTAAGCACTAAGAAAATTTGAGAGCAGGGTAGCCTGCCAGAGTCAGAAGTGAGACTTGAGGTAATAAAAAGGTTAAATGAAAAGTTCATTATCTGAAATACCAGACTTCTTACAAGCAAAATTAACAGAATCAAAATCTCAGACCCTGGAGTTAGAAGACCAAATTCCTGAATATTTCACATCTAAGGAACAAAAATGTACTGTCTTCATTTCATTTTAGAGCAGACTTGCTTTACTGTGCCAGTAATTCACTGCTTTCAAAGATGAACCAATTTTGTACAGCTAGGAAATCTTACCTGCTGACCAAGGCTCCACTGCTTAGGATGTCAACCAGCAAACTGGTAGAGTTTTCTGTCTGATACAAAGGAGTAAATTGCCTGATAAGCAGGCTGCATGATAACACCGTTTCCTTTCTCTCTATACAGAAGGTGAGGTTGTAGAAACATGCAACTATCTTAATGTTGCACTTCATTTACCCTTCAGATTAATGCTTAGCCCCTGGATGACCAATGCATCCTCAGTTTTCTGTGTACCAAGGAATGCATAGGGTGATGGTTTGGGAGCTGACCTTTGGCACATCCAGGAATGGGACACTGATCAGAGCTGGCACATACTGAAAGCTGTCTGATGTGGAGTGGTATCACAGGTTCTTAATTAATCTGACCTGGAAGCTTAATTTTTTTTGCACAGTATATAATATTGAAATGTTTCTGAGCCATCTTGATACATTCTATATGGAGCACTAACAGACCTCCATATGGCATGAGTACAGCAAAAATACAGGTAATCTGCATTAATCACCACAGAAGAGATGTGTTCTTTTTTGCTTGTGGCTGATGACCTGTTCTTTTACAAGTCAGATTAATTTTGACCTTATTCAAATAAGGATCAAATAAGGAAGTAGCCAGACCTTATTCAAATAAGGATCAAATAAGGAAGTAGCCAGCTAGACATCTGCAAGTACAACTGAACACAATGTACGTGGGTGTACTTTTGTGCATCCAAACTAGATGCATGTGATGCATGTGCTTTTGGAGTTGTACATGGACTGAAACTTAGTGGGTGGATTTAAGTTAAGGATTTAAAAATATAATATTCAAAATCAGTTCACTCCTCTCTGGAGACTGAAAGTGAATCTCATTTAAGCTATGTTTTGAAGAATACACTCACATATTGACCAACAGATATCAAAGAATCCTTTTTGTGCCATATCATGCACTTACATATAATTTCCTATGCTGGCTTTTGAGCTGAAGAAGCATAAGATCATCTTTCAACTATCCAGAAAGTTGAGTTTCTGGGTGCAGAAGCAGCTCTTTACCCTATGTGAAATCTACTTAACACTAAGATTTCTGTGTCCCCATGTGAGTAGAAAGGGGAAGAAAAACAGACACATGATATCCCCTCACTATGCTTAATCACACCAGACAAAACCAAAATACAGCTCAACAGTATTTGTATCAACTCCTTAAAACACTGCATTTAAGTTTGAGGGACATAAAGAAAAGAAAAAAAACAGCTGAAGGAATATGCAAGGTGATGCTTACATATCCTGTGGTCACAGAATCGTAGCATGGCTTATATTGAACAGGACCTTAAAGATCATCTAGTTCCAATCTGCTGCCATGGGCAGAGTTGCCAGGCACTGTATCTACTCTAATGTCTTTTTCAAATTGCAGGACAACTTTTCCATAATATGCAGGGAGAGGAGAACCTCCATTAGGAGTTCTTTGCAATGTTATTCATGTTAGAAGGGACACTGATTCAAAACACGGAATGCTTGTATGCTAGAGCTCTGTTCTTGGTCCAATATGGCTGTACCATGCAGTCTCCACAACAAGTGACAAGCCACAAACTCGAATTCTTTGTTCTTTAATTGATAAATATCTTTAAATACCAGCAGTGCACGTGGCTGCTTTTACACTGAAGGATATATTAGGGAAATGTATTGACTTGTTTTCCACTTCACTGAAAACACTTACTGCACAATCTACAGGTAACAATGAGCAGAGTCAGGCAATGCTGCTTAACAAATCCACTTACTTAAAGTGCACTTAACTGTAAATACCCTATTCTTGAATAAGTGTACTACCACATAGATGTATCATAATGCTTCAATTTTTGAATCTGGAAGGAAGATGAGCTACCCTCTTTGGGGCCCATTTTGTAAAATTATGTGCTCTAGGTACAATCTAGTTCACTCACTGCCAAAAAAAAAAAGAAAAAAAAAGAAAAAAAAAAGCATTTTCTAAAGGTATTACTGTGAGCCCCAGGGTTGAGTTGTCTCTGGCAGCAAGGATTATGTATTCAGAGATGACAAAAAAATCACCTACACCTTTCTTCAGCTAATGAGGGCAGGCCTCCATCTCCACCACAGCACATGCTGGACACTATAACACATCCCATAAGAAGCAGAATCTCCCAGAAGAGCTGTTCTTAACTGAGGGACTAGGTACACTAGGTAGAAATATTTGGATGACTACCAGATGCCATACCTTGTCCTCACTGTCATGGCCTTGGAGAGGCATTAGGAAAATCTGGACAGATCCTTCTTGATGCCATTCTTCTGATCATGGAATGGCACAGGGCTGGACGTCCACCCTCTTAAAAGCCATCCTGTAAATCTCAACAACAGTGATCCCAAATCCCTCCTTCAGCAGCTGGAGCATACTACCATGCCAGCAACGTGTGCCTGCAAACAGAAATTCACTCAGCAGCTACCAGAGCCTCTAGCCTCCCACCTGCGTACCCTACAAGTTTGGAAAGGAAAAATACAAATGTGTCCTGCTCTCTGAAGACATTTGAGTAAGACAGGTCTGTAGAAAGATCTGCATGCTGTATGGACTGCCATGTATAGACTCAACGCATGGACTGGCCTTGACAGCATGGAGTAGAAAATTAATCACCAGAACCAGCCCCTCACCTATATATCACCTCCCATGTGTGCTTTTAAGCTGTGAGGTTATGGCCTGAGACAGGCAAAGTTTGTTCTGTAGGGCCTTGCAGGATCACTGTGTGTGCTACAGACTGGTCTGCGTCGTATCAGGAGGCAGGAGAGCCTGGATGGAGATGCCACCAAGGGTACAACCTGTTCTATTTCACAAGCTTCAAAATGCCTTTAGGTCATTATACTCAGTTCTAGTATTTGTTCCATGGGCCTGCACAAAACTTGTTCAACAGCCACTATGTACACTCTGTCCCAACACACAGAGAAAAGGCACTCAGTTTAGTGTGCTGTTCAGGTGAGTGCAATACCAATGTTTCACAAAATGGCTTATTGAGGATCAAATTATATGAGTGCCACTGATCTCTGCAATAAATGTAGATAGTTTCATAGTGCATTTCATAAAACAAATAAACAAACAAACAAACAAAAAACCACCAACTTGACTTTTATTTTTCTTTTAATATCACTTAGCTAAAATGTTATGTTCACAATTGCCCTCTACAATAAATTCAAATGGAAATGTGAAAAATTAGATCTCTAGCAGGAAAAATAATGAATAAATGAAGAGCTGGATGTAGAACAGATGGATGGCACCTGGCTCTGCATAGCCCTGGGTGACAGTTACATTATTCCTATACAGGAAGGAAGGAAAACACATCTGTGTCACTGTTGCACTCATACTATTTTAGGGCTCCTGAGATTGTGGGGTCTGGAGCTATTAGATGTGTCTAAACCAAACGTAAGTTCTCATTTCACTGTCGCCTACGCACCCCAGCTTTGCTCCCATGGCCTGGAGGATGCTGTCTGTGTAGGTCAGATTACAGCCATCTCACGTGCCTGGGGTCAGGACAGCTGAGTACAGCACACCATGCTGCTCACCACCCCACAGCAAAGCCAGAACGCAACAGCAGCCTCTACTGCTCCAACTTGCAGGCAGCTTCTCAAGAATACCAAGAAGCAGAAAGCAATCCCAGCGTGGTCATACCAAATCTTCCCTTCTGAAACACACCTCAAACGGTACCTATACAAAGCACTATGTCATACACTGCACTCAGAGCAAGTGGACACTCGCAAGCGGGCACTGAGACCCCTCTGAGATCTGTGACCTTCTGTGCAGATTTTCTGCAATACTGCCTCCAGTAGTATAGTACTCCAGTAGTCTAGAGTGCTGTAACATTTTATGACCATATGCAGTTTCAGAAATAGGATGTCAGAGTTGACAGTCCATCCTTCCTGCACAGCTATTGACTGTGACAGAAAACTCATCTTGAGTTAAGCCCATTTTGAAAGATGATCTGAAGGCAAGTCACTGAAAAACACACAGGCTGTTTCAAATGCAAACAGTGAGGCCAGCATCTGTGCTCATTTGCCTTAGGTTCAGATACAAGGTCACACAGTAGGAGAAAACAAAAGAAGAATCCGCATATGCTGCATAATGAGATGATTTTAATAACAAAATAATTCACTCTCACCTCATATTCAGAGATACATTCAATCAACCTGAAAGGTAACCTCCAATCTCCATGGTCTACCTTGCGTTTCCCCTGGTTCAGGTAATGTGTATAGCACACACAGGAAGTTAACTTCTTTGGTCCTCTCACACAGAAACACTACTTGAAACAAAGCAAGGGAAACACAGCAGCCACCACTGCCTTTATTACCAGTGCTCATTCCAACCAACCAGCAAAGACCAAGCTTCTCTATGCCAGAAAGGACCTGGTATGTCATGTTAGTAAGGTGAATGGATTAAACTATTGTCAAAAATCATAACTCAGGCAGGACACTGAGACCAGCGGTAGAGAAAAGATAGGCCTTCTGTCCACACGTTTGCAGTAAGGCAAACATTTACAAATAACTGCTATGCCCTATCATGCTTACAGTACCACAACCCTGTCACATTCAAGAAGGATTTTATCAAGGCTGTTCTGTTTTTAAGCAGCTTATCAGAGTCACCTATACAAAAAGCATCTTCAGACTCGACAAAACATGCTACAAGGTTTGTATTTTATGTTTTTAACTACAAAAAACCTACCTCTAACTTTTAATGCTTATAGCTGTTCATTCATCTATCACATCTTCAGATCAGTATCTCCGAACTTTGCCCTCCTACATCTTCAAGTGTCCTTGAAACATCTGGTAATGAGCACCCATCTTGTGTGACTTGAAGTCTATCTGTTATTTGTTGATATGAATGTTCCATATTTAACAGAATTTTCAGACTCTCAGAATTCTCAACAGTGCATGTAAGTGAAGGTATTTGTAGGATGTGAGCAATGCAAAATTTAAGAAGTGAATTGCTCCTTTAATCTGTTTGAGAAAACTAATCCTACTTCAGCACCCAGATACACTGGTAAATTCTGCTAGATTCAGAATGGAAGCAGTAATCAATTCAAGCACAATACAAATGCTTCGAAATACAGTAAGTTTGGGGGCAATAACATCAGTTATCAGTTAACATCCATAAAGAAAAACAGTGCATACTCTCACCTGCTGTATGCACTCTTACCTCTCTGAGAGGCAAAAACTTCCACTGCAGGCCCTGAATCCTTCTTTTCCCAAGAGAGCATAAGATTGCCTGGAATTTCTTTTGTTTTTCACTTCCCAAGGAATATTCAGACGAATCATTTATTTTTGTGACTGGAAAAACTGGATAACTACAGATACATAACTTTGGAAATAACTTCTCACCCATCACAGTATTTGAAAGTGCTCTGATTAACAGCATTCTGACAACTAAGAAACTTTTAAATACGGTTCTATTCGATTATTTAAATTTAACTACAGGCATTAATAGGAGAAACATTCTGTTTGAATAATTGAATGACACCTTCAAAAAGAAAAAACAGTCATATCTGTTTCCACTGTGCAGTTTATTCAGTTTAAAATTAGAAAAAAGATAACCAAACAAAAAAACACTGTTTGATAATTCACATGCATAAACTCAAACATCTCAGCCCCCAAAAGCACCAATTTCTTTCCATCCTGTATTAAGGCATTCAGGAATTTCATCTAGGCAAACAAATATCTGTATTTATTAAAAAAAAAAAATAACAACAACAACAAAAAAACAAAAAACAGAACCGGAATGGAGAGACAAGCCATAGTTTAGTTTTATTTCCATTAACAAATATGATCAAAGTGAGTCCTGGTAGTATGCAGCTGTATTCTTTTATCTTTTCAGTTGTATATAGCTGATAGGAGTCAAAGTGATTGGGAAAGGAGTTATCTTCAGCAAGTTTGTTTTGTTTTCTTCAACAGTGTCTTGATTTGGAGTGCTGAATAAGCCACTGCAACGTTATGTCTGCCAAGATAGACAAAACAAAATGAAAAACTCAACAGTCTGTCTGCAGAGCTTGGAGGGACAACACAGCACAAGCAGGTTAATACAAATTTAAAAAAAAAAAAAAAAGCAAATAAAGGAAACTCAGTAACCACAGGCCTTCATTCACACCTGATTAAAAACTGAGCACTCAAGACCACATGGTTCTTCTGTTGTTTTTTGTTTCTAAATCATGAGCATTTTTATATTCCTAAAATACAATGACTGGCATTAAATTTTCTACGTTACAGATAAAGAAATGTTGGAAAAGCAAAGATCTAAAATGACCATAGAATGTACTGTAAAATCCAGACTGGAATGAAATGCAGTATGAGAACAAAGGCAGAAACACATGACCAAAAGAAAAGAGAAGGACAGGCATCTGACAAGGCATTAAGAAGCCATTTGAGCAGATTCTAGGAACCCAAGGTCTCTGAAAGACATGGAACACTGGAGTAAAATTTGACAGCTGAAATTGATACCCCTCCTGATACTAACTTATGCACTGGGCTGAAGACCGCAGTAGTTTACAAACTGATTCATGAGCAGATCAGTTGTTTTTGCCTCAAGGCAGTAACATCTGTTAGGGTGGTAGGAAGGATGCCAGGAGGCAGGAACAACTGTAGCCCTCAATTTTAAATTTTTTCGCCCTATTTGTGCTAAATCCTAAATGGCACTCCAGGAAGATCAGCTTAGGCACTGAGGCAGACAAAAGCATCCCAGGGCATCCAAAGCTAATAACTATGTACTAATCTTCCCCAGTCTCTCAGGACACAGAAATTGACAGCCTCAAACAAACACCCCTTGATGAGGCTCGTTAGTTAGGTTACAGTTTGCACTGAAAAATGACTCTCTCGTTCAACTGCATTGACATCAATCATAAATGTGGAGCAAGAGGACAGCTCCCACTTTTCTCCTTAACAGAACTGTATTTTCATCATTTTAATAAGCTAAATACATTTTCATTACAGTTTTTCATCATAAATGATATCTACTAGTCCTTTGATCTCCCCAGGTTATTGCTCAACCTCTTTTCAGTTTCCCAGGTCTTCCTCAAAAAATGGCACAGAATGAACATTGTGTTCCAATAATGCTCATGCAATTCCAAATGTACATGATATACATCATCCAATCTTTTTTGTTTTTAATTTCCCTGTGCAAATATTCAGAAACCAGATCAGCTTTCCTAGGCACAATGTTACATTGGAAGATACTTGACTGATTCTCAGCCAGGACTTGGGGTTTTTTTGCTTTTTTTTTTTTTTTTTTTTCTATCTCTACTCTCAGGACTCCCACAAGTAAGTGATCTATACTGTTCTGCATTAGTGATCATTCTTTTCATTAGTTTCCCATTTGCAAATTTTAGCATCATTTTTTTTGCACGCTTTTTTCCTCACAGCCATTCACATAAATGAACGAAGATTAAAACCTATTTTCTCCAGAACGCTGCCAGAAATGATGCTGCCTGATACGTTTTCCAGCCACATTATCGCTTCGAGATCCTTCACTGAAGCCTTAATGATTTGATGAGGCTCAGACACCACATTTATAAAACTTGAAGGCGAAGATGGTACTTAGGTGAACCAGGGAATACATTCCGAATTTTGAACAAACCCATGCTTACTTAACTGGGAGCCACGTAATTTCTGGAGCCATCCAGTTTCTGGTGTCCTCCACTCAGTTTTTTCTTGCCTACCCTGTATTTTACTTTCTTCACTTTGTTGCTAATTTAGACCTGCCTCCAAACTCAGTCTGTCCTTCACTTCTGCAGATATCCCTAAGCCTATTCTTCCCAAGTTTAACAATACATTCTGTGCATTCCCCTTACTAAGAAATAATGGTTACAACCCAAGCTGGAGCAAAACCAGGTCCCTTTCAAACCAGTGCCCCCAAAGCCTACACACCACATCCAAGGGAAGAGATGAGTGGTCTGCCTGACACTGCCTAATAAATTCCTGCACTTGGCTGAAGTCTCCCTAACTCTCTGAAGATCAGGTATGATAGCACAGTCACCTCACTACTCCACTACCTGGTTCTTCCTGCCCAAAGAGAAAATTTTCCCTGCTACTGCTGGCTGTCCATCAATTTTCACTCCCACTGTCTCTCACTCAGCCGAGTCCTACAGAGCTGACCAGCTCTTCCAATGAGCCTGTTTCCCTCAAGAAGCAGCTAAAATATCTACTAGTTTGTACGTGTCCCAGTGAGCACCACATGTCTCTCTCTGCACAAGGAAGATGGCTGCCAGGGTCGGCCCACCCTACCTTTCCTCACGCTCACTGCAATCACCAAGTAAGCTCAACTGTCACACAGGATAGAGAGGAAAGGGGAGAAAGGGGAGAACATGACAGAAGACAGGAACAGGAAAGTGAAGAAAAGAAGAAAGACTGAGAAGGGCAAAAAGCAAAGGCTAAATATGAGACAACTTCATGTGGCTTTTACAGGTCCCCAACAGATTTTAGGGTAAATTCAGCATATCTTCAGTAGGACAAAAGCAGTAGTCACTCTATTTCAGGAACATAGACATGTGCATATAAGGTCTGCTTTAAAAGAAAGATCACATATGGAGAGAAACACTTCTTAAAATTTAAGTACCACCTAATAATTGGAAGGCCTTCATACACAGTTACTATTTCTTTCAAAAGCAGCACAGTCTTTGTGAGGGGTTGAGTCCATTTCATTTTTAAACCCACTTTTCCAAGACCTTTGCCAAATTTATTTCTCAACTTCCTAGGAAGTGATTTTTAAATTAAATATAATTACATATTAAAAGATACACCACTGAAGGTGGTATTTCCAACAAAGTCTTTCATAGTAATTTGAGCTTTTCAAGCACAGGTGGGAGCTAAATATTCAAATATCATTAATGTTTCTAAGCATCTGATCCAAAGTGTACAAGACGAGGCTAAAAGAAAAAGAAGCTTACCAATGTTATCCTTCTCTTTACAGGAAATAGAATAGCAACAGATTTCTCTGTCTTGAATAGCTGAAAGGTTTCTACAGAACAAAAAAACATTTTAACGTCACAAGAACGGGCAACAGAAATTTCCTGCATTTTATTCACTGGGTTAAATTCTACTCTCATATATTAAATTTTTAGAATATGCCATAGCACGTTAAATTACTATTTTTTTAATTATAAAGACATTAAGGTTATTAAATTATTTCAAACATTTAAGCTTCTCATTAAGTTAATGGAATAATGAATAATAAAAAAGCAGAATTCAATGAACTGACAGTAACAGTCTGCACCAAATAACAGCACTTGTTTTAGTGTTCAAAACTTTTAGCTCTACTAACACACACAATCAAGCAACAGTATTCAGCATTATTCTTCAGAAAGCTTACTACATCATATACAAAGGTAATAGATCCAATTCCTACTGAAAGGACACCTCTCAGTTAGGAAGATATTGTTTCTTAATTTACTTCAGTTTCATTATGGGAATCTCCCTATTCCTCCTCAGCATTTCTGAACACTTTTCTATTTTTTTTCATTTGTTTATCCTCACACAAGTGAAAGGAACATGCAGGAAACAGATGATGCTCATGGAACAGATGGCAAGTGGAAGCACTGAGAAAAGAAGAGTCTAAATTTTTGCAGAAAAGCACCAGGAAGTGCAAGCTGAACAGGAATCAGCAATGTACCCTTACACAAAGAAAGCCAAAGATACCCTGGACTACGTTAGGAGTAGTGTTGCCAGTAAGTCAAGGGAGGTGACCATTTCCCTCCACTAAGCACTGATGAGGCCAAATCTGGAGCTCAGTGTTTGGCTCTTGTGTCCCAAGTAGGAGAAGGACAAGGAGCCACTGGAGAGGCTCCAAAAAACAGACTACAAAATTATTAACTAGAGCATCTTTCCAATGAGGAAAAGCTGGGAAAGTCAAGGCTGTTCAGCCTGAGGAACATAAGGCTTAGGGAAATGGTCCTGTGTAATGAGCTCTTAGGAGCCCAGTTTGAGTAGAGGACCTCAACTAGATGATCTGCAGTGGTTCCTTCCAAACATTTTGTGATTCTGTTTCCTAATTCTCCATTGCTCAGCCTTTGGATCATCCTTCTAAACAGAAAGCTCTGTTTCATTTCCTACTGATTAAAATTAGGTGATCTGAGATACAAAAATGTATTCTGCAAAATTATTGCTATACCAACCATTTTTACAAAATTGTGTACTTCATTTAAAATTACCCTTGCAATGCAACAATTTAAGTCAGTTTCAGTTATACATGAATATATGCTTAGGATACATGTCAAAAATATCCAAATTGCTCACATTTGTAGACAGTAGTTTGAAAAGATTCTGCTGTAATGCCATTTGAGCACTAAACTGCCACTACAAAGTACTTTGGGAAGTGATCCTATTACTATCTCTAGCAGTTCTACCTTCAGCGATGAGAGAACAAGATTATCTGAAACAACTCTGCACAACTGAAATCATAACCAAGAGAGGTTCAAGTCTCCTGCAGTCAGCTATCAGCCTAGATTGCTATTTCAACTGCCAGGAGCACCTGAAATGGAGCATCTGAGAATGCAAAATGGAACCTCTTACAGTTCACTATTGCCACAGACTACCAAGCACTTTCCTTTATATGTGGTTTAGCTTTTTACACTGACCAGCTACTTACAATTTCTCAATCAACTGTTTTTCATCCAGTGCACCTGGGAGGTCTCTTTTATTTCCAAGGACTAACACCTGAAAGAAATAATTAATAATTATATTAATCCATGGGCAATAACAGTTTATTTCTGTCACCTATTGCCAATATATAGGATCTTGTAGCCAAATATATATATATATATATATATATATATATACATATACATATACATATATACATATACATACAATGCAATAGCTGACATATTCAGATTGACAAATGTCTGTGTGAGCAGCCTGGAAAGATCCTTCCCAGCCAGGTACGTATCCTCTGAAAACTGAATGTGTTCAATCATCAATGAGTGCATCAGTATCAGAAGTTCCCTACACAGACTCCTTTAGCATGAAACATAAACTTGGAAGATAGCATTCATCACTGCACTCAGGCCACCAGTAGACATTGAATCTACAGGACCAGATCAAATGTATGAACCCAGCAGTAAACACTGAATCCTCAAAATCACCTAATTCTCTCTCCAGTTCTGCTTCCCTGGTTCTCAATGTAGGTATAATAAAGGTATACTAATCAGGCAGCCAAACCACAGCTCACCCCTATCCCAGCTAAATGACTGATTCCTTTCCCTCCCCTTTGAACACCCATTATAAAAAAATGCAAACAGCAACAACTACAAATTAAGTCTGAGAAATGCAGAAAATTTATTAAACAGATGCTCAGACTTAAAGCCTCAAGTACAAGTTAAAGTCAGATGAATGGTTTGGGTACATTCTAAGATAAAGTAAGCAACAAAGGTTTTTTTAATTATAATTGCATCACTGTTTTACAGATGTGTTTCAATTCCCAGACAAAAAAATGATTGTCTCATTAATTCCCATGCAACTGGAACACAAAGAAACCTGTTATTTATACTCTCAGATTAATAAAGTTATCTTAAAATTTATAATGCCAAAGCCTAGTTAAAATAAACTGGAGAAAGTTCAATACTACTGACTATCTATTAAATAAAAATAAGTAAAAAGTACATTACTGCACTGTGCTGGCCAAGCTGGGCAAATGAAATGTGGCATCATAACATTTAAAGCCAAAGGAATTTAATTAGGTAGTTCGGATAGTGACCTATTCTGTCAAGGAAGGGACAGTGAAAATTAAAACAGTCCATACAGAGAGTACAGAAGAACAGTATCACCCACCATGACTGTAGATTTCTGTAGGATTTGTTCAGTATTTAAGTAACACGTAAAAACAGAGTAATAGCAAACTTTATAATAAAGATTAAGAACCACTTGAAAAACTCTCAAATAAATGCATTTGCCTAATTTTATCCTCTCACTGACTTCATGTGAACTTTCTGTCCACTCCTCCTCAGATGACTTCAATTTGTACTGGGCTGAGCATCCACACGCTTGCAAAGAGGGTTGAAGCAAAAGCCATTAAGCTGTCAGTAAGTCCTCTCTAATTTTTAAGTATTATTAGTTTCTTTCTTATGATCAAACATAATAACTCATTCAGTGATGTCAGCACTGAGGTCAATGCTAGATCGATTTATATCAGGTCTCAAATGACACATTACATTTCAATGAATCACTGATAAAAGAATCATAGGATGTCCTGGGTCAGAAGGGACTTTATAGACTACGTAGTTCCAAGCCATGTCATAGGGTTCAACCTCATTTTTGAACAACATTAATCTCTAACTCCATAATTCCTCAGCAGAATTTCAGCAGGATTATTATTTGACACCTCATACTTGAGAACCATTATAATTTTGCATTTTTTCAAACATTTTTATTTTGAAAATCCAAACAGTCAGGGAATAGAAGTCAAGATAGAAAAAATCAAGTTCCTCCACAATCTCAGGAAGCAGAGGTGACTATGTTAGCATCTGACAGAAAAACAAATCTCACATGTCTTAAGATACTGTCACAAACATATTTAGGTCATAGGTTTAAACCCAGTTGACAAGGGGACTGTCTGGAAATAATTATTTTCTGATAATGCCACATGTGAAAATGAACTCGTTCCAAATCTCTTCTGACCTTTAGACTAGAAATGTACAAACACATTGCAGCTCTGATAAGATGCTAAGTCCTGTGAAAAAATATTACAAAGTTGTTATCAAGGCTGCATCAGACTTAAGCTAGTATTTTCTAGAGTCCAGGAGAGCACATTCACGAAGATTTAAGACTACACCATCTACGGTCCGGTAAGAACAATAAAAATCAAAATACGTACTGGAATTCCATGCAATTGTGGTTTATCTATCAAACTGTGCAGCTCATTCTTTGATGCTTCTACTTTTTCCAAGTCTGCTGCATCCACCATGTAACTGCAATAGGAAAGCAGACATTTATGGTATTGTCCTTCACTTACAGAAAGCTGCATTAAAAGTTCAGTATAATTTGACAAATGTGTTCACATTGCCAACAGCATTAAACCACTCCTCATTTGTATAAACCCTGCAGTTATTAATACTGGAAGATACAAAACTGGAACATACAATTTCTTATATATCTGGAACACAGGATGTATAAAACATTATTTGTATTGTCTTGGGTCCTCTCACTGAATGGTTTGACAGATTTAAGCATCCTATTATAGACTTTTCTAGAAGCATCTGTTTTCAGCAGCAGTATTTTTTTCAATTAAAAAATCTAACATCAGCAAAGTAGTAAAGAGTAATGGATAAATGGATGGAGACAATGGACTCTATTAAATACACTTCTAGCTGAACCTATATCAAGTGCTAGGAATCAACAAGAATATGACAAGCATAGGAAATAATTTTCTGTCAGCTGCATAACATGTATCTTTCATCCAGATGCTGGAAAAGTCGAGACAAGTCACTCTAAATGCAATAAGTCAAGTAACTCTCCATTACAGTCAAAGTCGTTTTTTTCTTAAATTCTGCTTTATGCTGATGTAGTAGCTTCCAAAAAGAAGGCTGCTGCATATTTTATGTTTCTTTCTTGTTTTCATGTTACCACCAGGCTCAGTTAAACATCTCACCATAAGAGAACAGCAGCACAATTAAGAAATGGGTAAGAGATGGAGATGGACAAGTGTGCAAGCATATCTGTATTTCAATGTTAAAAATATTATGTATTTTAACATTAAAAACTTACACAACCGCATTGACTCCCCTGCAGTAACGCTCCCACATGCTTCGAAATCTTGGCTGCCCTCCAATGTCCCATACCTGGAAAAGATAAAAACACACCAAGTCCAAAACTCTTTTTGAACTATACAGCACTAACAGAAAAGTGTGTAACAAAAGAAGTCTTCCATGCAACATGCACATTGAGTTTACACTGCCTGACTGTAGTTCCTAGACTGTCCTCAAGAAAATGATATTCTCAGCTCCTTCAGTTCTGTGACTGAAACAGTTCCAATGTCTACCAGGACACTTCTGCCTTTTTCCATTAATAGGGAAAAAAAAAGTCTGAATTGTTTAAATACATGGTCCATGACCCACAAAAGATGGCTTACTTGAATGAAAACATTTGTTGAGCTGCATTTTTTATGGGGCTAGGGAGACCTGAGATAAGAACACACCAAGCCTTCAGTGGGATAAAGGAGAATACTAATAAAAAATTGGTCAGAGTAGAGCCAGCCCATGTAAAGGGCTGTTTATCATAGGGAACTCCAGGACCTCAGCTCTCCCTTTTGTTCATTAGATGTTCATAAAAGGCACAGGAATTAGCTGATTAGAACCAGAAAACAAACAGCAGGGTAAGGTAGGCCTGAAGTGATTAATACGTGAATCTTAAGAAAAGGAAACCTAATTTCTGCTTGGGATTTTACAAAGCTCCAATCCTGCAAATGCTTATGCCTACTATTAACACTGGACAATCACAGCAAATTCTTTATCAAAGGGCTAGCACATTATTCTTCTATACAGGAATTACTTCTCCTTTGCTTGCAAAAAAATTAGTATTTTTGGTGGATGCAAATAAACAGCTTCAGAGATCCAAGATCAAAACAGGGGAAGGAACAATTGTGAATGCAAGGACTACATGTTGATGCAGCTGCTGCAGCTACATCTAAAGGCTGCAACATCTAACTTGTGTTACATGCAACATGCCTATTAAAATATTAATAAATACTGAAAAATAAAAGGAGTGGATTTGTTCCTATACAAAAGACTTACCCCTTATTTCAAACGATTTAGCTATCAAAGTTATATGTTCCATACATCAAAACTAGGAGGCATATCCATTACAGCCCAAACTGAATTTGCAAGTAATATGCATAGAAGCAAAAGTTTATGCCTTCCAAATTTCCTTAGGAGTTGCTTTCACATTTATGCTTTCTAAATCAAAACAGATTAAAGCTGCTGTGACATTATAAAACAGACAATATACCCTTGGATTAAGGACTTTTTCAATTAACGTGGACTGTATTTTTCCTTCCACAGTCCATAGATCACATTCTATGACTGATAATCTTACCACTCCTCTTGGCATAACATTAGTACATCACATAAATATACACTGTCTTTGATCCCTCTTATAAGATTAAGAATTTTACACATTAAAGAGAGTTGGGTGAACTTCTGAACATGAACTGAGTATCAATTATGATCTGCACTGACATCTGAGGTGCTGTTTCAGAAGTCTTAATAAAATAAACCTTTTAGTTTTAAAGCTTGAAAGAGATAAGTACCCTGTTCAATATTATAGTTAGATGACAAACCTCTCATCAACACTAATTACTCAAATAATTCTTCAGGACCTTGAAACTAACTGTAGCCATCTGGTGACATCTGTGTGTCTGGAGAAAAAGAACAAATTACTTTCTTGGTAGATCAGAGGAGAAAAGAAGGGGCAAAAGGATAAGGAAGGCCAGTAATAAGATTAGATTTCTGGAGACTGATTGCCGTTACTCCTGGTAGCCAGAAAAATCCAGAAGATGTGGCCTGGACTAATCTCAAAACAAATACAAGATAATGAAATACTGGTTCTGTCCTTGTTTGATGATATACTATATGAATAATGTGTTAAATCACACTGCAGAACAAGTGTTATTCTCATTAGGAGAAAGAGTCACCTTGAAACAACAGAAAGATAAGTCATTTCCAGTTAGTTTCCCTCACAAGGCTTACAGTTATTCATTAAAAGTACAACACGAAGGACATGAGGTGCTCTTAACGACATGTGCAAACCAACTTTCTATCATTGCATTACGTTATAATTACCTTAATCAGAAAATGATAATTAACTGATGAAGTAAAAAATTACCTCCTTATTTATGAAATTAAAATATTGCTAGGAGTAACTTTCTAATACTCTTTACTATATTGAATCTCTGCCCTAAACCATTTTCACTGTAAATCAAACAGACAGAACTGTAAGAGGCATTCTTACATTCAGGAAAAAGAGATGTGCTGGCATTACAGATGTTTTCGTGCATGAGCTCTGCATGCTTTGTATGTTACTTATTTTTTTTGTCCGAGTATCTAATACTCAGATAAAACATTCTGGGAGAGGAGGGAGACTACACCCTACCAACAGAATATCAAGTTAGCTGTAAAAAGAAAAGTTCACTGTGTCTTGATGGTCTTAAAAGAGACTGGACTTCAATTTCTCCTATAGTTTTTGTTGATCCCTCAGGAATAAAATTTTCACAACATATAATAGGTAGTTTTATGCACAGATCAGCTGATGTTAAGCACAAAATGCCTACATAATGACCAAAACAGATAAGAAGTTTCTTTGATATCCTTTGCCATTCTCTCAGAGGAGATTAACATCTTAAGTTGTTCTTTAGGCTAAATCTCTTTTCTATGTATTTCTATATTCCTGTTCCTGTAACATTTTATAAATCACTACTTCTTTTGCTCCCATCTACATCTGTAGAACAGTAATTCCTACCATGCTTGCAAGTCTATACTCTCATAAAGAAATGTTTTAATTTGTAAACAAGATTAATCACTGTACTTCAGAATCGCCATTTACCACAATCTGCCATACCACAACTACCTGTTCAGTCAGCCTGTTTTAGAACAGGAAACTCTCTGGGTATGTCTCTTGTTCATACGGCCTTAAGGCTCCTCGCTAAGACTGCAGATATCAGCTACGTTTAAGGAACAAATATTTTCCTTTTGCACAGAGGTGTATCACGACAGTTGAGAAAAAAATGCAGTTATGGATTACATTCAAAGGTTTTCAAAAGCATTTCTTTTATGGGGAGGCTCATTAACACTCTAGCTGTGCTTCTCATAATTAGCTTATATTGTGGGAAAATTTGACAGTTATTGAGAAAGTTGCAGGAAAGGATAAGTAGTATTTTCTAAATGCTAGTTTTTCGCAGCTTTTTTTTTTTTTCTGACATGCTGGGTGGGATTTATCTTGCAGACAGAGATGAGTACAGTGATACATTTCTGTCTTCATGTTAATGCACGAGCACAATACCTAAGACCTCACTGTAGGCTGACAGCTGTTCATCTATTCAGCTGACCAGAAGCAGTGTTTTCTTTAGGATGATAGTATTTCACTCTAGGCTTGCCAGTAGTGACTAGAGCTTCTTTCAATATTAAAAGAGCTTAATCTTCATGCAGATATGAAGTTGATGGCATTGAACCATCCTGATTTGCAAGCTGAATCTGACACAATAAGTACCTGAACATAGAAATATATATTTGATTGGATGCAGTCAGAAACTATTAGCCATAAAACCTAACCTAAACAAATAGATGAGAAAGTTTTAAATACAGAAAAATATTTGGGCAGAATAAGGTAGCATGAGCAACATGCAGCAACATGTTGTACATAGACAAATCCAGGTATACTGATACGTGACTTAAAAGAGCTCACACACATACAGCAAGCACAGTGACAGCATTCATAGCCAACTCACTGTGGAATGGCAAAGAGTAACTGGAAAGCAGGGAATTCATTTCCTGCAATTTCAGCCACCTAAAATGTAGGCATCTCATCCAAGTTACTAGCAATCTGAAGCTCCCTGAGGGCACCTAAAGCAGAAAAAAGATGTCATCTGTCTTACCCATCTCACCTATCAGGTGAACCACTCTTGCAAAGCACCCACTGCCTTCCACTGAGTTTAGGCAAATGGCTCCAGTTGGCTTTCTCCTTTTCACCTGACCAAGATTAGGGGAGACAAATCCTAAACGGTCACCTATTCTAGAGTGGAATGTTCACTCGGTAACATTCTCCTTTATTGCCTAATAAATGAGAAGAATAAAAAGAGCTAAATCAAGTACACTTTTTAATAAATTGCCTTGTGGTTACAAAAGTATAGAGCCTTACTTGTAGAATACTAACCATGTAGTTCATTATGAAAGCGAGAACACACTCATAGTTCCATTAATTGTAGTTAATATCTGTCTACTACGTATTTTGCAAACATATTAGCAGTTGCCTTAGAGCTGGAAAAAAAAAGGCACTCGGCTACAGTTTCTGCAGGCAATACTTCCCAGAACACCCTGTTCTCTGAAAACAGCCTTGGTCCTTCAAAGAACCCTGTCACCCCTCCCTGGTGATAATGCCCAACTTTTTAACATTTTTGCAATTAGGTAATTTATTTTAGTCATGCCAGTCAGAAAAAAAATGTACTGTATGCACAGTTCACACCGTTCATAATTAATCTAATCATGGCACTGCATTGTCAGCAGAGAACTAGAAACAGCACAAAATGGCTGAAGAGACACAAGGCACAATGTCTGCTGGACTTTAAATAGGACATGGAAGCAAAGTCTGTTCTCAGCAACCATTTTCTGAATTTAGTGCTGCTTACAGCCACGATGTGTTCTAAGGCAGGAATGCACCAGGGAGCTTAGGTTTAGAGATAAGACTGCAGCCCCCTTAATGAAGATGTAACACATTACTAAACACAAGAAGCCAATCCATCCTGGCCTAAAAACTGTGTTCTCTGCCAGGCAGAAAGCCTTGATTAAAGGTGGGTGGTCATGAACAATCCTCACACAATCACAAGACAAACTCCAGACATCAAAATCCAAGAGCTTCTGGTAAAGGTCAGCATACAGAAGTCATAAGCTATGAGCAGAACCTGCGTTTGGAAGACAGCAAGGAGACCAGAGACAAGGTCACTGCTAGCTCCTAACAGCAGATCGATAACTACTGCAGTAATTATTAATTTTACTTGCTCTTGAGGAACATACAACCATGAAAGCAAAATGAGTACGTGCTCAGTAGCAAAAACTAGTGGAATGTGCAACAGAGCATATGCTGAGAAAACTTACTCTAATACTGGTAGACCAGACAGCAATAGGACATTCTCCGATGCCAGCTTTAACTCCACTGAACTCCCACTGTCTGTCCCCCTTGTTCTCTTACCTCTGGAATGAGCAATTATGACAGATTCTCAGCATGCATCAGTGAGACAAAGCTGCTGAGGAAATAACTAATCAGAAGCAGCATTTATGGTCCCCAGGCATCCCAACAGTATGTTGGAATAGAATATATGTTTATGTAAGTTACAGAAAACTTCAAGCTGGGAATGGATAAAAGAAGATCAGAATCCTAAGTTACCTGGACCAACTTGAGAGACAGTCTGAAATACAGCAGCTGAGATTTAAAATGCGCAAGTTCAACATCCATATTCAGAAAGAAGGAACCAAATACACCAACACAAAATAGGTGATAATCCAGTAGATTATTACAACGTTTCCCAAGAACAGAAAAATGAGCAGTGTTTTTAATGGCTGCCAGACACAGAAGAACAAAGCAGCTCAATCTATTATGATGACAAATCATTCTAGAAGCTTTTTTTAACTCAGAGAGTGAAAGTGCATAGCATAAAACAAGGTATACCGTGGAACCCTCTTCATGGAACACCAAATTTTAAGAAACAGTTATTTAGAGATATTTGGGTAAACACCTGATTCATCCCAGAGCACAAGGCTGGTTTAGACAATTGAGTCAGCTCCTTGAGATCAACTGTTCTCATTTGTAGGAGTCCTAACAGTTACTTCGAGTGGCCAGTGAGATATCTGAGGACTCTGCCTTCTGGTCGCATGCATTTGCCCAACCATTGAAGACCTTTCTGCCAAATACATGATCCTAACTCACATTACTTTCTGAACACAACTGAGCACATACACAGCCTCCAAGAATTCTCTGATGGGATGGTGATTTAATATTTTCCCTGCCCTTTACTGGAATCCAGCAGCTTCACATCCCACTAGTACTGGTAGACTGAGACACTGTAGTCCAGGCATGGCTTCACCAATGCAGAGGTGATGAAGGCTTCCCCTTCCCCAACCTCCTGGCAGTATTTCTCCTCATGCAGTTCATGAACCACTGGCCTTCTCTGTGGTAAAGACACACTGCTGATTCATGGTCAAGTTGATGACTACAGGACCCCCCATGTCCTTTTTCACAAAGCTGCTTTCCAGTTGTCTGGTCCCCAGCATGTCCTGGTGCCTGGGGTTGTTCCTCCCCAGATGCAGGCTTGGGACTTCCCTTTGTTGAAGTGCTTCAGGCTCCTGTCAGCCCATTTCTCCAGCCTGCTGAGGTCCTTGTACATGACAGAACAACCACATGGTGTATCTATAGCTCTGCTCAGTTTGGCAGCACTGGCAAACATGCACAGGCTGCAATATGTCCCGTGAGACATCAATGAAGATGTTAAATACCCCCTAGTCACTGACTAGTGACTGGACTTTCTAATGTGATGTGATCCTGATTGATTTGACATTAGACCAGAGATAGTATGGCCTTTTCAAATGGACCCAAACTGAAATACTCCAGTACTTGCAGAGAATCTGCTGGAGGTGTATCAGCAGTACAGTCACAGGGTTATATTATAGCATGACACGTGAGATGGTGGAGCAGCAGCTGTTTTTTAATTGTAGGATGAAACATTAAAAAGCAGAAGGATTATGCATATCTGCCAAAACTTGAAAACAATTATTTAGAGGAGGAAGGAATGCAGCAATAAAGGAAGCAAGAGAGGAACACACTGAGCTAGGATCCTTCTCCATCACATCAGAGCAAACAGCAAGCAGCAAGATACCTGGCTTGGCCCTCAGGCACTTGCCCAGGCTGCAGCTGCCATGGGAAGAGGCTGGCCTCTAGCGGTGGCAGCTGGGCTAACTGCAGTCCGACCTTCTCAGCTCCAGTTCTCACCAGGCTGCACTACCCAGTGGAGTGCAGAAACCAACTGGTGGTACAGCTTTAAGACAGTAAGTTTAAAGCACGCTGAAACACCAAGGAAATTGGAAGTTGCTTTTTTCTGCAGACATTTCTTGTGTTACAATGTTTCTTTTTTTATTTCTTATTCTAGAACTCATTCTAAGATTCGTTAGAATCAAAGGTTGATTAGTTTGAGTTTCACAAACATTTCAGAGAACAGTTAGCAATGTGTGTCTTCTGAGTCTCTCAAAACACGGTATGTTAAATGTTCTATCTATTCTCTAGCTTACTGAACAGTAAACCTCACCAGAGTAAAAGTATCAGTAAAGTGCTGATCCAAAAACAGAGCAATACCACAAAATCAAATCACTCTGCAAACGACAAACATTTTTTTGAATTAAAACCTCAAATTATTTCAATCATACAGCTTCTAAATAAATAAATAAATGAATGAATAAAAAGCCATCAGTTTCACTATGAAATTCACTTCATAAGAGCCTTAACAGATCTATAAGTTGAAGTACATTAAGCATTTTGATATTGGAATCCTGTAATTTAATACTTTGACCACAGCCGTAAAATCCACTAAGGTTCCTGCTTGGACTCTAAATGGTGTCTGCTCAAACATTTCCTCTTTTCCTCCCATTTTGTTTTGGAAACAAAAGGTACTAAAGTTTGGCAGTACATGGTTAGAGCTGAGAGATTTATGATTTTTATCACTCTCAACCACATGAGCCACGTTACAGACCACATAAAATTGGCAATCTCCATTCTTTAGGCCAACATAAATCAGTATTTTTCTTCCCATGTGGTTCAGATAAATGCTTATACCTAAGTATGCCAGTCACCATACTTTTACACTCCAGGATGATAGACTAAATACAAGAGTAAATCCACTGGCTTCTGGAAAAGACTGTCAAAACAGAAATAAAATAGACTGTTGTTTTTGTTGCTTTTTTTTGAATAGTATAGAATCTAGAGACAGAACTGCAGTCAAGAAACCAGACAACGATGCTGCACCAGCACAGTATTTACTTCTTAGTGGCCTAAATGAAAATATGTCAAAAAACCACAAGAAGGATTATTACCACCCTCTTTCTGGTGGTGTAACTTTCTCTTCCTAAAGTGATCAGTCCTAGTCTTCCACAATGCCTTCCCCCCCCCCCCCCATGACTTTTTGATACAGATTGTTACTCAGTCTCACTCTTATACTAGGTTTAATTTCTTCTTCTATGCAGCACACCAAGATCTCCAAAAAAGGTCAAATGCAACAATCTATCTGCATACCATGAACATTGTTCCTGCCACATTTCAAGGACTTCACAAGTTCAGTAAAATAATGCTTTATCCAAGAATGTTCATAGTACCTGATGGCTGTATTATCATAGCCATTTGGTACTTGAGAAAAAATCACGCTTTATTGCTGACACAACCCCTCAGTATTCTCCAGTCATCAACATATCAACAAATTACATCACTCTTCTCACAGTAAAATAATTTTTAGAAATTGTATCTAGCAATTGGTAAGATTTTAACAATTTATCTAAACACAGCAATAGTGACTTGGAAGTACTTCTTGACAGGCTTTTAGGGAAGTAAGCTTTTACACGGAACAGCCATATCCTCTTTTTACTATATACTACTGTCGCTGAGAGACAATTAGAACTCGTTGGGATCAATTATTTTCCTGTGCATACTGGTTTCCAAACTAAATACTGTTTTCAAATCCAGTTAATTTATAATAACGTTAGAATTATCCTTTTATTCTTACCAACTGTACTGTAAAACCTATTGTATGACTTTTGGAATCGGACACAGTTGTACAGAAACTCACAGATATCTCATGCTTGCATGATGTTCATCTTGGAATATCAATTCTGGCACAAATTATTAGTCTTTATTTTTGCACAGGCTTGGCAAGGAGTGGCTGAAAGCTGCCTGACAGAAAGGGACCTTCGTGTACTCATGGACAGTTGGCTGAATATGAGCCAGCAGCGTGCTCAGGTGGACAAGAATGCCAATGGCATCCCAGCTTGTATCAGGAATGGAGTGGAGAGCAGGACTAGGGAAGTCATCCTGCCCTATACTCGGCATTGGTGAGGCCTCACCTCAAGTACTGTGTTCAGTTTTGGGTACCTCAGTACAGAAAGGACATTGAGGTGCTGGAGCAGGTCCAAAGAAGGGCAACAGGGCTTGTGAAGGGCTTGGAGAATATGGCCTATGAGGAGAGACTGAAGGAACTGGGGCTGTTTAGTCTGGGAAAAAGGAGGCCGAGGGGAGACCTTATTGCTCTCTTCCAATACCTGAAATGTGCTTACAGTGAGAGCAGGGTTGGTCTCTTCTCACTCGTGACAGGTGACAGAACAAGGGGAAATGGCCTCGAGTTGTGCCAGGTTTAGGTTGGATATCAGGAAAAACTTCTTCACAGAAAGGGTTGTTAAGCTCTGGAATAGGCTCCCCAGGGAGGTGATTGAGTCACCATCCCTGAATGTGTTTAAAAACCATTTGGATGTGGTGCTCAGGGACATGATTTAGTGGAGGGTTGTTAGAGTTAGGGTAGTATGGTTAGGTTGTGGTTGGACTTCGTGATCTTTAAGGTCTTTTCCAACCTGACCAATTCTATGATTCTAAGATTCACTATAAATGTGCTTAGTCTTCTGAAACAGAGGGAAAGTTCATTTAGGAAGACAAAATTCCTGCATGCCTGAAAGAACAGTAAGAAAAAATTTCCTGTCCGAATAAGTGATAACTTAAAAGACAGTTTGACTTCCTAAACTAGAACAAATATCTTTTTCTTGTGAGTCTGCATTTGCGGCTTCATATCACAGCATTAATCACAATTCTGTCACTGATCTAGTTCTCACAGACGCTGGCCATTGATGGTTAAGAGACTAAGAATGCCTTAGGATGCATCTACACTTGTAAGGCAAGTATCTCTGGTTGCTGTTGCAAATACATTATCTTTATTTGCTGTCACAGCTAGCACAAGTTCATTTATGTATAATAAGTAGAATAATAAAGGAGAAAATCTATACAATTAGCACATCAATCAGACTTTTGGTATTGACGGCCAATGACTTTTTCATAAATTCTCTTTTATAGCTAATATGAATTATGAATAAATTCCAAGGATTAGAAAAGTTTAAAATCATTCAAAGTTCATAAATTCTAACACTATAGCATTCAACATTTAGTTTAAAAAAATACTGTCACAATCATACAAATTCACAATCAGTCTACGTATGCAAATTGAACACATAATTCTGGCAGCCCTCTAGCCATAGTCTGTATCAAATGTACTTACGAGTTAATAGGTGTCAGGGTGGAAGAATGAAGGAAAATGTAACTTTCCTCAGCAACTGAAAAACTGCTTTACTCCTCTCCACATTCCGTCTCTAAATATGGAGCTCTGCAACTAAGATAATCTACCCAGATTGCCCCCAGAATGCACATCTGTACCCTGCTTTCACAGTGGTAGCCACGGAGCTGGGACTATACTACTTCAATAACTTGACTGGGGGCAAACTAGTAAGGTTGTGCTGCTTTTGTTTTGAAGAGGTTGCTTCCAACTACCTCAGGTACACTGATAATGCTTTGCCATGTGATCGCTAGCGCAGATAGAATGGAGCACTAGGGTGTATGAATAGGCTTAAAGTAGAATGTAAAGCCTCACACTATGATCTACTAAAGCTGATTGTAAAAGGTGACCTTTAACCTCCACCACCCTCACCTGACTCCCTCAGTTTTCCCAGAAGTAAGTCTGTTTTGTCCTCACTGTAAGGAACATCATTTTCAGGTTTAGAAGTAGGCAGAAGAGCAGGTGTGATAAAAGGGTTTTTTTGATTTTTTGATAAGGGACTGACTTTACCTTTCTCTGCAAGAAATATAGTTTGGAAAGAATTTGGAGCCTAAATGAAAGCTATTTAGAAGCTCTGATTTTGATTAAAAAGGTGAGGTTTTTTTTCTCCTTAGGGAGAAGACAAACAAACAGGAATGCATCAAGCTGCTATTACATTTGAGCACGTTCTTTCTACATCCAAGTTCAAATCTCTGATCAGCAATAGCAGATGGCTATTGGAAGACATTTAATTAACAGAGGCACTCAAAACTAGTATTTCTTTTTTCCCCCTATCATTCACTGACATCCACTCCTGGACATCTGCTGCTTTCTCTTGAATTCACAGGAGCCGTTACTTAGAGCAATGAGGAGTTTATGGACTGACCTTCATGTGTATGCACAATGGGATGAGTCATGAAGAAACAAGGCAGTGAAAGAAGGGAGCATGTCTAACTAAGATAATGACTGCGATAAGATTTGGAGGGAAAGTTGTTCTGGGAGTCACTGAAAAATGCCCAAAAGACAGCGCAGTCACTGGTCACAGCCAACACAAGGGTAAAGTCCTGTTCGATAAACTTAATCCCCTTTTATGAGGTTACCCGCCTACTGGACCAAGTGAAACCAGCTATGTAATCTTTCTGAGTTTCAGCAAAAATTTTGACACTCATTTTCACAGCATTCTTCCAGACAATAAAAATTCAGCACACAGCTGACAAAAACATAATGCAGTGGGTGAACAATTGGCTGATGGGTCACGTCCAAAGGGTATCAGTAAATGGGGTTACATCAAGCTTAAAGCCAATCACTAATAGAGTTCAGCAGGCTCAACTTCAGGGCCAGTTCTCTTTTAATATTTTCATAAATTACCTGGATGTAGGACTCTAATGCATACATTTTAAGTAAATTTGCAGACAGCAGTAAATTAGGAGGAGCTGTTGGCTCCCTTGAGAGTAGAGAGGCCTTGAAGAGAGATCTTGACAAACTGAGAGAGCTGGATAATCACCAACAGCATGAAGTTTAACAAGAGCAAGTGCCAGATTCTGCATAAGGGACAAGGCAACCCTGGATATACACGCAGATACATGAATATAAGGGTTTGCTACACACATGAATAACACTGAGCTACATGAAAATAATGAGAAATAATATAATATATAATATAATAATAGGAATAAACCATAAAACTGACAGCTGCTGCACACTTCAATTTCTAGAGCTCTCAACTCACACCTGATTTCTTACTTACATAAATTCTTTGAGTCAAAAACTCTTTTGAAGGTTTTCTATCAACATTTCAGAAAATTACTCGTAATTCCTGCTTTTTGTGCTACAATATATTTTAATAAAAACATGATAAAGGTATGATAATTTGTATTTACTTTATTAAATTGGACACTGCCATCAAATATTTTTTTGTCCTGTAATGACATTCTTCAAAGGGTTTGGCCACCCAACACTGACTTCTGCAGTGCTCATCACACAACAGATTTTTTTAAGCCCACAAATACACAAAAACCATCTTTACTGAAACAAACAAACAAACAAAAATTTAGGCTTCTATCAACCATCTACTCTTCAGGAAATATCAGACTTAAAAATACTTCTATAATTCTACTTTGTCTTCCTGCTCTACCAACTCTGTGATAAAAGTATGGTCAGATTCTCCCTCAAAGCAGGCTGTATTCATGTACCATAGTGATTGTTTACAAAGACAGAACTTAGGTCATCATAGCAGTAATGATTCTCCTCCATTTCACATTCTATTTTATTTTACATTTTACCCCACATCATTTTTAAGCCTTAACAGCCTCTACTGTGGACCTAGTTTTTAGATATTCATCATCATTTATTTATTTCCGCCAAAATTTCCTGTGAAATTAAAATCAGGTTAAATCATGAACAGTATTAAGAGTTATTTCATCCAAACCTGATGTGAATCTGAAAGAGAGCTTACTAGAAAGAGGGTTGGAGCGCTGTAAGTAAATAACTGGCTCTAACATTGGATCCTTTTCAATGTATTTCAAAGTCTGGCTTTACTAGGCATTATAATATACAGGTGTTTGTAGTGCATCTAGTGATTATCTTACATCCGTTTAACATAGAAGCAGATACTCAATTTAATGTTCAGCTGAAACTCCCTACAGTCACGAAAGATTTTGAAAAAGCATACCAAGAGAGTAACACCAGAAAAAGGCAGTCACAGTATCTATATTCCTATGGTCATTTTAGGTTTTGGATGATGATTATACTTCAGCTTCAATATCTCCCAAGCAACAGAAGTCAGTTTTCCGTTTTATCAGCCCGTACTTGCTCACTGTTTAAAGTGAGCGGGTAGATAATTTGCAACTGCTTATTTTCACATTACAAGTGCTTTTAGAAAATCATTCCTAGGTACAAGAGTCATGTCAACCCAGAGGAATAAGAACACCTTTAGAACTGAGCAAGAAAGGAGAGAAAATGAAGGAAAAGAAGGGAAAAGTCAAGGTAAAAGCAAAAACCTACATTCTCTTCACCTAATTTTAGATAAAAATCATGAATTTGAGCTAGACTAATCAATCTGATTCCTTTTATTATCAAACAACAGAGAGAGCCTTAATGCTAGTGATTTATCTGTATTTTGATGCCTACGCTATGAATTACAATCAAACTGGCATCCGTATCTCTCCACATCTAGAAAGAAAAGGGGCACTAAGAGATGGTGCAGACACAACTGACTTAGATTATAAGTACTATTACTTGATAGCTAACACAGTGTGAGCTAAAATGCATTCTCCACTGAGCTTCTAAAGTTAACAGGAAAGTTGCTCTAGATTTGTGAGAAATGAGAAGAGAGTACAAGAGTGGCAGCTCCAGGTTGTTCACATGGCTCCCCAAGTATCTCAGAGTTTTATGACCTTTCTAATCCAAAGGAGAGCCAGGTTCCACCTGGCATGGATATCATGAAATAATATATATTAATGTAACACAGAAATGTATAGCTATGTGCTCTTAAAAGAATTTCTGAACTACAAAAACAGATAGGTGATCCTTTATCACCCGAAAAAAACAACTTTGCATACAGTTTCATTACAAATTCTTATCGCACTCTCTTTTAATTATACATTCCATATTAATGCAACCATGCACACCTACCTTTATGGTAACGTTTCCTTTTGTTATTTTTCTCATATTGAAGCCTACTGTGGGAATCATATCTTCTGTGAACTGCCCTGACTGGAATGCAAAAAAGAAATTATACATATTATAAAATAACAGATACAAAGCAGCTGAATTTCTCATTTGCGAAATAAAATTTTTATTTTAAAACACAGTAAAACACCACATTAATTTTCCACAAGAGAGCATTGGCCAGAACTTCAATTAATGCATTGTCACGCCAAGGAAGACTGTTCATTTCAGTCCCTTTAAATGATCTTTTATTCTCCTCAGTGACTAAGATCACCCCAGAAACCACAAGACTTCAGATAATTCCTCATCTGATTCTTGAGCAAACCAGAAAGCAGGGGTGTCAAAATATAATAAAACTGACTATACTTGAATTTTTCCCCATTTTGGATGGGGGGGGAAGGGGTTGGACTCGATTATCTCTGGAGGTCCCTTCCAACCCCTACAATTCTGTGATTCTGTGATTTTCACCGCTATTGCCAAAGGTTTAACATCAGATGTAACAAATGGTGAAGAAGTATTCATTTAAAGAGCACTCTGAGCTTCTGAATAGGTGAACCTGAAAGAACCTGAATAGAAACCTGAAAGAATGTCACTGAGACAGGAAAAATCAACAATTCAGTATACCATAAACCACAACAAAATGCTGAATGCCTACCTCCAACCCGCAGCAAAGACAAGTACTTCTACAAGATAGATACTCATCAGTACAACAAAGAAACCTTACAAAAATTTACCTACTGCAGAAGATAGCTTTTCACGAGAAAGGTGACACTCATTCAAAATGCATGACTTGTAAGGGACTGAATCTCAACACCAGTGGTGCATTAAGACATGACCAAGGTTACTTAATAACTCTTTCCATGCAGAGGTCCAGGCCCTGCTGTCTGCAACGCACACAGTAGTCCTGGTTTTCTAATCACCCAGAGAGAAGGAGCATAGTGCTTCCTGGAATTGCCACCACCCTTTTGTCTCTATCTTCCCACATTCCCTTCATTCACCTCATCATCCTTTATAATCTTTATTTTTTCAGCATACAGGTATACAAATGAGGGAAGCAAACATCCTCCAGCACAGCCCTCCCACTCATGAAGCAGATGATCAGAGCTGCAAGGTGCAGCACAGCAGCAACTCATAGCCCCATAGTGACACCAGCTATCCTTAGTGCTATTGCTGATCACTACATGCTTTCTGCAACTGCTTTCCTCACTCATGGCAGATTGAGAACACACTGCACCTCTGCTTTGTGTCCATTAAACTAGTACTTTTTAATTTGGGATTAAAAACTTATATAGCCTTTGTCAGCTATGTACTCTTCTCAATGATTTGGGGGTTTGGAATTTGATCGCTTAGGCAAGAACCAAATTCCATCAATTACTTGTTTGATCTTAGCACTGCGAAATTCTGTACTACACATCATCCCCATCTTCTATTGCTGGAAGTCTCTTTTTCTTCTCCTTCCTTGCTTCGGTGACTTGTCAGCAGCAGCAGCAGTGAAGACAAATGCACCAGCACTCTCCTACAGATCCACACACCCAGCAGTGACAGAAGTTTCTAATAGGACGCAATAAGACAAAGCCAATCACTACCAACCTGCTGCAGTGGGTTCTAGCCTATTTGGTAAAATATATAGTGTATGTACTTGCGGAGGACAAAATTTGTGTGGACATATACACACCTCCTAGCACATAAACCATGGGGATGTAATATCACTATTTAGCAACAAGAAAGCCTGGAAAAAACAGATACCCAACTTAGTAAGTTACTGTTTAGGCAAAGCATAAGAAGTCTGGATTCCATTTTGATCACAAAACATACACCACATTCAATACACTAAACTGGAAGATAAAAACAGAAAACAATCCAGTTTGGAGGATAGAATACAGTATATGAATGTCTTCTCCTTCAACAGTTTTAACCTTCTAAAATTTTCAGTTCTCGTTGAGTGGATCCAGCTACAAACTATGCACTATGTTTACAGTTCTTTATTTTCCCACAAAATGAAAAAAGGAAATGAGTTTTTTTAATCTTTCACCCATATTAGCACAAAAACTCAGATTACTGTGTTGTTTCAATTGCTGTTAGCACCATAAGGTAAAAAGTTCAGTTTTGCTCAGTGGCAAAGTTTTACATGACAAACGAATCCTGAATATTCATGATGTACAATTTCATTGTTACACTTCAGTGAAAGTGATTGTATCTTAACAGAAATGAAAATAATGAATGCAAGAAGATTGTAATGTCCTTTCTAAATGCTGATATCGAATATCGAACTGAAAATGAATACAGTCATTACACCTTACACAATCAAAAACAATGGGGCAGATTCACTTCAATACATCAGTGTGCATCCACAGTAAGAGGCAGTGAACTTATCCAAGGTTTCCACTGTTAACCAAGAACTAAATAAGGCTCTATCAGGGAGGAGACTGTTCTAAAGCATGCTTATTGGACGGTAGCGTAAGAGAGACTCAGAACACTACTGCATAGTGGGAAAAATAATTATTTCCCAACCATTTGTTTTTATGATCCACTGAAGTATGCAATGAGTTCAAGTATTCTGTTTTGTAATTGTTATTTCCCCCCTGTTGCATGCTAATCACACACAAACAGATGCCTATCATCAGTCTGTTTGCCATCCTCTTATCAACTGACACCTACTGCCTTATCCTAAATCATTTACTCCCAAATTCTTCAACCACCCTTCCTTGGTGTTTATCAGGACACGTGATCTCCAGATTAAAAAATCCAAAAGCTACAAAAACTGTAATCTGTGACATTTCTCAGATCAGAAAACATGGATGCCTTGCAGAATACTCTTTAAAGAGATGCTGACAAAATTAGACCTGCAGATAAAGGAAGTTTATCACATCTGGGTTAGCATATGTACATGTGTATGTTATTTTTCAGGTGTAGTCTGAACGAGTAGGCATTTACAAGCATAAAGTCTGACACTGCACACTACTGTTAGAGCACTGAGGTCTCTGAAATGCTGCGCTCTCTCCTGCTCCCTTTATTAAATCAACTCAAGAAACAATACAATCTATTATGTCTCCTCCTTCAGCAAAACCTGCTGCAGGAAGCACGCTTCCAATGGATTACGAGAGTACAGAGGTCTATGCTACTATGACCACCTGAAACTAACAAAAATGCGTATTTAATCTGTTTTCTGTTTACTGACACATGTGCCTCAAAGCACACTATCATTGCTAGCTGCACTTTCGCCACTCCATTCCTTTTTATCCTTTCAACTTCTTCACTCACACTAATTCACCATATCCTTTTATTCCCTGTAACGCACACGAAGGAAACAACAAATGCCCTATGCTCACGTTCATCACTGTCTCCCTATCTATGACTACAGGCCCTACTCCTGCTTTTGTCCAACATCTGCATGCTCCCATCTAGTAACAGGTGAAGCTGCAATACAGTGCAGAGCTGATGACCTCGGAGAAAACGGCACCATTGACAACCTTCATGATCAGCACAAACCCTACATAATGTGCATTCCTTTGCAACCTTCTGATGGAAACCTTTGGGGCAGATAGAAAAGTGCACCAGAAGGGTGGGCAACACATGACCCAAAGATGAGAGAGTATTTCAGCATGGAGACAGAATGGAAAATGTCATGGTAGATGTCAGTGCAGACGCTGAACAAGGCAGCAAGGCCATCCCATTGTTACAGTGGGAAGGGAATGGTGCACCAGACTTGAATGCTAGGGAAGGGCTGGCCATCAGGGAACTGTGGGATGTGATGCAGCTGGCGGGAGAAACCAGTAAAGGGAAAGTTAAGGCCCTGGAGGAAGCACAATGTATTACTGATTAATTTGGAATACACTGACGTGAGCGGTAAGCTCTCACTGACAGGTGAGAATTTAGGAACCTGGTTTGCGACGGTCACGTTGTGCAGTCGCGACACACGAAGCATCTTCTTCCTCTCCTGTGTAAAATGCCAGCCCCATCCGAGCCCGGAGGCCACGCTCGAGGCTGCAGAAGGCCCGCGGTCCCCGACGGCCCCACCCGTCCCGCCGCGCACGGCTGCGGGGATCTCACGACAGCAGACGGCTCCACCGCGGAGGCGCAGCCCGCACTTGTTGCTGGGGAAAACGGAGCGAAGAGGCCGGCCGAGTCGGGCCGTGCGGCCAGACCTCCGCCCGCTGCGACGGGGCGGCCGCCGCAGCCCACCGCCCCCCGGCCGCCACCCACCGCGCCCGCCCGCCCCAGCCCCTGCCCCTGCCGCCGCCCCAGCCCCTGCCCGGCGGCGGCGTGGAGCGTACCGCCAGCACGGTGAGCAGCGTGGTCTTCCCCGAGTACTGCAGCCCCACCAGCGTGAGCTCCATCTCCTCCTTCCAGAACAGCGAGCGCAGCCACTCCAGCACCCGCGCCACGAGCGCCAGCATCCCGGCCAGCGCCCCCGACCTGCGGCAGGCGCCCAGCCCCAGCGGCACCGCCTCGCTGCTGGGCATGGCGGCGCGGGGCGAGGCCAGGGTCGGCGGCGGACGAAGCGGCGCGGGCACGGAGCGCTCGGCGGTGTCTCACGTGATGGCGGCGCCGCCGCCCTTCTGCCGCTGCCACTCGCCGCAGACGTGGGAGGGGTTTGGCCCGGCCCAAGGGGGTCGGCAGGGAGGAGGAGGGGGCGGTGGCCGCGGCGGGGCCGGCGGCCGGGGAGGTGTTTGCGGCGTGGTGTGACGGATCCCGCCCGCGGCGAGGGCGGGGCCGTGCCGCGAGATGGCGGCGGGGCCGGGCCGGGCCCTGGGAGGGTGAAGGTGCGGGCGCGGTTGGCTGCGTGGGTTACGGGCGGTGGGTTCAACGGAGGGGCTGTTTGCAGGCTGCGGGTTGTCTGCCCGGGACCATCCGAGGGCACGGCATGAGAGCTGATGGACTCATCTCCTCAGAGATTCCATGCTGTAGGTCCGCCTCTTAGGATGACAGTTTTCACAGCCTCAGTACTCCCACTCTTCCTGTGGAGTCTGTTCCTTGTCCTTTGTACTGGGACAGACTTTTAAGTTCCAAGGCTTACCACGTCTTTGTTTGGTTCTTCTCTGTCAGCTCCCTTCGCGCACTTTCTTGTTTCAACAGATGTTTGGTTGGTTGCTCTGTGTAGTTGTCAATGACAGGATGTGCAGCACTGCAGGGAATTGTCTTTTGCCTGCGCTGGGTAAGTGATATCTAACACACTTAGACAGGTTTGTTTTCCCCAAATATACAGAGCTAACGCTTAGTCGGAATCCCTCTGCCAAGCTCAGAAGTTGTCATTTAAATTCCACATGATGCTTGAGGAGGTTCCAGTTCTGGGTTCATGCATATATAAACTATGCACTTACAAATTTTATATGGATATTTCTATTTTGAAACCTAGTATTTTCATCAAACTGTTCAGATTATTTTTTTTCCATGCTCCTTGTGGAGGCTGATTTCATCATTTTAGAAAATGCAATGTGTGACGAAGCTCACTGGTTACATCTGCCCAACCACAAAAACTTGGAAGCTCTTGTGGCATTACTGTCAAGAGCAACTGGTCTGGGCTATCTATAAAGGTGACAGATCTTTATGCTTTTTCATGCTCTGGTTGTATATACAGCCAAAATGACTCATAATGTATTTCTGTGATTTATTTATTTAGATGCTTATTTATCCTTGTAAAATTAATTAAACATCTGAAAAAGAAAATGGAATGGAGAATGAAATGGTTTTCATTGCTTCTTTGTATTAAAAGTCTAGAGGAGTGCAGACATTTGTTAAGTGATGAGTCCCTAACAAACAACTAGTGGCTTTTTTTTTTTTTTTTTCCCCCAACTAACCTAAGTTGCTGCCTTTGATACAGGTAATCTCTTCGGTTCAAAGCTATCCCCTAGTTTCTGTTGAACAGCCACTTTGGGGGCAAGGTGCTGGGCTAGGAAAAGCAATCATTAAATCTGCTACAGTCTTGCTTATGTCAATGGGAGTTGCTATTTCTAATGCTTATTTTAATGATATTTTCATTGCTTTGTATGTTTATGAACTAAATTATCAAACAGGAGATTTGTTTCAGCAACTGAAGCAATTGTTTGCTCATACCTGACTCCAGCTAAGGGTTGTGTAATTTAGTGTTTTCCTGAATTGTGGAGTTTTTATTAGAGATTTGGCAGTTGCGCTAATTATTTCTATTTTTTTTTCTTATGGTCTAAATCTTTTATGCTAGATAAAAGATCAAGGTAAAATGGTAGAGCGTTAGCCTTAAAGATTCATAAATATAAATGAACAATATGGAAGTCATGAAAGAAGCTTACAGAATAGAAGCAAAGTTGAACTGCAACAACCAACAAATATGTAACTAATTATTTTTCTTAAATGGAGTTATGTTCTAAGCAAAACAACTAGTGAATTTAGTTTCATAACTAGCTAAGAACCATAAAATTTGCTTCTCTTCTGCAGTAACCCCTATTTTCCTCTTTACGTCCCCTGTGTTACCTTCCTCATCCAGAGTTATACATGCACCCGAAGCAAACCGCCTTCAGCAAGTTGAATGCATGGCATCCAAGTGGTTGGCTCAATGTAGTGGCTTATTGTTCCCTCAGTGGAAGGTCTAATTTGTGTTCCTCCCTCTTTTCAAGCCAACACCTCCTCTTAAGTCTGTAGAAACTGGACAGGTGAAAGCTTCAGCCCGTGCTAATTGAAATCCCCCTGTGGTTTTAAAAACACTGTGAAAATGGATGTCAAGACAAAATCAAAAGACAAAAAAAATTCATGACTGTTTTTTTCTTAGGTAAGGAATTAAGTTATAAAGTGGTGAACAGTTAATTTTAAAATTGAAAAGATAAAAAGCTTTGGTGTTTTTGATTAAAGGTAGAACTGCAGATGTCACTCTTAAAACTGAAACATTGATTGTGTCTTCAGGCAATTTCAGGGCATGGTACGGATCTTGAAAATTGGTGGCATGATAGAAAGGGAGGCGTTTGATCAAGTCCTGTATTAGATAAGAGGTTACCAGAAGTCAGCTATTTTGCTTGCTTCTTGGTAGCCACCAATTGGCCATTCAGTGGGAACTGGAGGAATGAGTGAAAAAGCTAGGATAGGAAATAGATTATTCTGATTGGATGGGTAAAAGTATTTCAGGAAATATTTCATAGAAAAACAACTCTTCTTTACTTTTCTGCCATGTTTTTTGTTATTTTAAAAAACTTGTTTCAGCCAAAGCAACTATTGATTTTTTGAATGACTAGATTAAATGCTTCTGGCAGCATCAAAACTGAAAATGTAAGGATTTCTCCCATATCTACGTATCACTCAGCTCACAATGTGTGGAATAAAGATAGGCCATTTGTACAAGTAGTTTCTGAGAGTGAAGTGGTTCTGATTACTGAATGGGGAAAAATGCACATAAAATAAATCAGTCAATATTTTTCAGGAATTCTAAATTTGGGAATAGTGCCTACAGCTCACAGTTAAGCTTACATAAGCAATATGTTACAGATACAGTGGTGTATTCTGGAAAAAAGTATCCTCATAAAAGACAGCAGTGGAAAGGCAGGTAAATTTTCAGACTAATTCGGTTACACACTAACTGAAGTCTTTCATGGTGTCTAGAGCATCAAAATATAATGTATTAAAAATTCTTGGTGTGTTTGCCCAAGTTCAAAGTTCTGTTATATTTGAAATCTTCTGTAATGCCCTTATTTTTGTGACAAACTATGGGACCATGACCAGCAATTCTTTAATTTACAGGCTGCTTGATGATAGCATATTGCATGAGAATATTGTATGTGAAAGTATTACTACCTTGTTACAGTTAGCATCTTCAAGGATATTTGTTCTTGCTATTGAAAGCCTGACCCAAGACACAGAAGGCCACCATTCATTATCCCCTGTGACTGTAGGCAGGCCACTTAATCTCTCCTGGAAACATTTAACTGCTGATAAAATATTTCATTTTTCTTTCTTGCCTGTAGAGATTTACACACTTTGGGACCGGCTTAGCTGTGTTATGGCAATGCATAGCATGTGCTGTATTGAGTTTTTCAAGTTCTCTGTCTGTGAAGTGATAATAAAGCAGCTTACTTTATTGTGGAGACTTCCTTGTGTTATAAAAATGATAATAACTGATACTATGTTTCAGATGATGATAATGATGCAGAAAAATTTGATCTGAATGAATGCATCAGATACAAACATTTGATCAGTACAAGATGATGGGGACCCACAAGTCTAGTTCTCAATATTACCAAAGAGATCAGATTGTCTGTAGCTTAAGCCTGGTTTTTAGTGACAGCTGTAGATCTTAATGAAAAGAAGCCTTCAGCTGAATGAAATGTTTAGAGAGGAGAGAATGAAGTGATGTCTGCCTTTGGTATTTTCAAGTTTGTCCTGATATACTAGCTCTTTGGGGGGGTGGGGAGGGAAGTAGAATAAACTATGCATCTTTTCTGCTTCTGCTTCTGCAATGAGGCACTGCATTGGTAAGACGCTGGTCTTCCCTTTGTAAACCAGAGTCAAGCAGCTGCTTTGAGGATGAGAAAAAGACTGTACTGAAGTTCTCTGTAAAAGCACTGTAGCCCCCGTTGGTGTCCATGGGCATTAGTTGTGCCCTCTGCTGGCCGCAGCCTCGGAAATGAGTGTGCCTCTATAGTTTTTCTCACTCCAGGGAAGAAAAACGTAAAAAAAAAAATTAGGTCTGGGTTGTTACACTAGCAGAGTAGGGCAGATTGAGATTTTTAACTGAAAAACTCTGTGTTTTGGATACCTATGTTTGGTATATTTAGCATGATAACTGAAACAGTGCAATGGATTTACAGACAGGCAGCCCAAGTCTGAACATTATTAGTCCAGTGCCTTTAAGAACTTGTTGGCGCCACTAAGGTGCTTCATATTTTGTTGTGGCATTAATATTGTTGTTATGTGACTGAAGACTGCCCTTACCTCCCTTTAAATGGGTGGTTGTAAGGTGCCTGCCTCAGGAAATCATCACTATACACTGGCAAGCTGTCATCTTGTCTCAACCTGTTACTAGCCTGGGGGAGCAGCTTGCTCCAGAAGGAGATTGCCAACATATGGCATATTTCTTCTGCAGGATCTTGAAGTTCTGTTGCATAAATATATTTTCTGAGATGGAAACAAAGTCAGAGAAAGGTGACTGCATATTGTTTGATGTCCAACTGTGGAGCAGAAACAAAATATTTAGTATTCAAAGCAGTGGTTCACATTAATCTTCATACTGACTGTTTGGGTCTGATTACTAATCAATAAATACCTTATCAGTTATAAACTAAGGGATATACAAGCATACACTGGAAAATGTTATCTAATTACTACTGGCAAAGAAGAACTATAATCAATAAATAGTGATGGTAGGAACACATCAGTGAACATAATGATATCCGAAGTTAATCCCTTAAGGATGCTAATATTGATAGGTGTCCTTTATGTCTCTGTCCTTTTCTTTCGCATATATGATGATGGGAAAACAGATGCAGGAAGTTTTTGCAGTTCTGAGTACTATTGACAACGAAGAGGAAAAGTAGCTGCTGAAGGTTCAGAAAACCTACAGAAAATAACTGTTCTCTAAAGACCTAGATCCTTGATTGACAGACACAAAAGCTGAGGATTGTCTTGAATTCTTCATGTTTACATAATTTTTCCTAAAGAAAAATATCATTTCAATGAAGTATTTCCAGCAGATTAGAAGGATTTGCAATAGCCACATTGCAGGAAATATTTAGGTGAGATAAGGCATGAAGTCAGATCAGTTAACCTTTTGAATTCGTTTCTAGCCACCTGTACACTGCTTTTGAGTAGGATGTTTAAAACAAACAAACAAACAAACAAACAAAAAAAAAACACAACAAAAGGATAGTAATAATGAGATTATTTTTTCTTTAAGAAAAATGAAGTCACAGTTTAATAAAGTTGCACATTTTTAAATGCTTTGGATTTTAAATTACTTTGGAATTAAACAAACTCATGATTCTGCCCTGAAATCTCAGGTCAAATATTTGTATTCTGTATGCTTGAAGGAAAGAATTTAGTTGCTCATTGGTGCTTTGTAACTGAATATATTTCAAAATTATGTGACTGTCTGCTGTCTTGTTGCTTGTATTAATACTGTGACGGATAGAGATACCGGTACACATGTAGTAGGAGTCTCGGAGTGTCTAGGAGTTGCATAGTGTGCATTGTACTGGCTTGAAATCTTTGTCACAATTCCTTTCTTATATATATACAGCAGTACATTCCAGTATGTTTCAAGGATTAACAAATTTTCCTGGATGCTTGGGATGCTATCACATCCTAGGCTGCTTGCAAAGTGGTCCTACTGGCCCGTCTCTCAGAATCTCCCTGCACATTCTTAGTTTTCAAACAGAGAAGCAAGGAACTGTAAGGCAGGGACTAGTCTGTGGCTTCACTTGTGTTCGGATTCTGTGAAATCCAACGGTCATCTCCTGTGAAAGTGCCAGTATCTTTGTCTGTCCCACAATAAGCAACACAATAAGCCAGATCCAGATCCTTCAGATAGAGAAACAGAATTTTAATGAAAATACTAGCCAAATTTGTACACATTGAAGAAGGGCACTGAAGGTGGTTGAATATCTTTTCATCAAACCCAGTTTAGAGTACCCCATTCCTTGAGTATAACCAGCCTGAGTTATGCCTGGAAGGAAGAGGTACAAAGTGATGAATGGTAATCAAAGTGGACAAATGCTCATCTAGTATTTAATCTTTTGAAAAACACAAGAACATAAGAAACTGAAACTATAAGGCTACAGAGACAACGGTGATTACAGGAAATGCAATTAATCGAAAGTGATTGGTTTTTTTGTTTGTTTGTTTGCTGTAGGAGAATACAAGTTTGGCTTGGAACATAAAGTAATCCCCAGCAACAGGAGTAGCTCTACTTTTCTTTCTTTTCTCCATCCTTACTCCATGAAAACTCTTGCTGACTCCATGGTGACTCTGACATAGAAAGAGGAAAGACAAACATAATGCAGAACACAATAATATGCTTGGAAAATACTCTAACTATACATGCCAGTATACACAAATTTCCTTATTGTAAGAAGTCTGTAGGATTTAAGCATGAGTTTCAGGTACGTTTGAGTAACACATAGATTCAAAATGCTTGGTAAAGCATTATCCTTCAGAGCACAAGATAATTGCTTATGATGGAGTTTAGGAAGATACGTTTCTGTGGAGAGTTTTTGTGATGGTTTGCTTTCCTCTCACTTGTCTCATACTTTTGTAATTCTAGCTGCTCTCAAGAAAAAATTAAGTGAGATCAGATAAATGTATCTAATCTAACATATCAGTTACTGTGTTCTTTTATCTTTATAGTGGGCATTGGGAAAAGGCTGTCTATATTAAATAGCAAGTAGATAAAAACTGTGGTACAGAAAGGCTGTCCATATTCCCTTCTGATGTACCCTTTCACTTCTGCAGTTCACTTCCTCTTTACCCACTGGGAAGTTCAGATGATTTGTCCTAACTCTTATTATCTTCTCTTTCCTACTTCTTCCCTTGGGATTTCACAACAAATGCTCTGTTTGCTATTACTTGGCTGATAGTCGGTAATATTTTGGGCAGGACTTGTAGATTTTGTGATGCTGCAAGCTCACTTATCACAAAGTAATACAAATTCAGTGTCTTGAAGCGAGCTAGATATTTACAAAGAAGCCTGACCTCAAGAAACTTTTCAGTACGTGATTCCACAACGCAGTGCATCCTTTGAACTAAAACTCTATATGCCAGCAGAAAGTGTTAGCCATGTTAAAGGATTCTGCTAAAACAAACCAAAAAAATACTTTGTATAAGTCATACAAAGTATGCTGAGACATTACCAGTGAAGATTCCAGGTCTTAGAAATTCTTTGATAATTATATCCAGCTCAGCATGAAGCAGAGGGACTTCAGGTGCGGCAATAATGCAGTAGGGCACCATGGCTTTTGTTTACCCAAGGTCAAACATCCATTAAAAGCTGGAGGGACAAAACTATATTTTTACAGAAGTAATTAAAAACCTGCTGGCTGCTTTTGTTCTGGACAGTTTACTACAAATACATTTTTTTACTTTTTAGTCTACTTGTGACATTGATGGCAGGAGTAGCTTTGACTTGTGGGCTCAACAGTGTAAGTGCAGTGAGAAAATCACTACGTCCTCCTGATAACTTGCTGTCCAAAAGCCATTAAACATTATTTCTTCTTCTTAAATCTGAAGTCTTCATCTATTTTTCTGCACATTATGACTGACAACACGAACATTTGAAAGCATTAGATCTAATACATATTTTCTGCTAGATTTAGGCATTAGGTTTTTGCAAGTAAAGGGCTGCTATATTGAAATGACAGATCATTCTGTTATGTTGTATCTATGCGAGATGATGATTTATTTATGCAGATCATGCCTTGCTCTATGGAGACATTTTTAATCCACCAGTGCCAGCAGCCACTCTTTAGCCATTAGAAGTCAAGCCTTCTATTAAGCATCTGAGTTAATAATTTGGAAATATTATTGTATCAAATGAACTGCAGTTAGTTGCTTCTGAATGCTTCAACTGGCTATACAGAAATCGTAACTAGATTCTTGATGTGAAACTGGGAGTGATTTTCTTCTGAGGTTTGTATGTGTCTTCAATAAAATAATAGTAAGTAAATAGTCTTATTGTAGCTACACAGATGCTATTGTAGCTACACGGAGTGGCTTTTGGCAGATCATAGGCTTGAATAACTGATTTTCTCTGAATTCCTTCTGAATATACCAAGTCCTTTCCTGTCTCTTGAGGAAAACACAAACTGCCTAGCCTCTGCATGACAGCTGAGCATCTGCAGTGAAATCATAAATTGCAACTCATAGTTCTCATTGTTTGCTGTTTCTGTTCAGAGCTGAAAGAAAGTGGTTTCACACCATGGCCTTCACAGTAGTGTCCTGGATGATGTGCTTTTTGGATGATGTGCTTCTCCAGATAGGCGTATTTCCTCTATTACTATCTTTCCTGTCAACTGCAGTCTGCTTTTCTTTCTTGATGGCACACATGGACTGCTCTTTCCAAGAAAGCATTTGGGGCACAAAACTTTCTACATGCCAGGGGAGGTAGTTTGGGGTTTTGTGAGCAGAATGGATAAAAAATCTGACATGATTGATCATAGGCACTGGAAATAAATAATGAGAATCCCTGATCCCCAGCATCACACCTGCCACTGTTCAGTTTTCATAAGGAGCAAACTGTTTTCCACGAAATAGACTGAATAGGAAATAAATCAGTGTAGAAAATGTCCTATGCACTCAGGCTGCTGTCCACATGGCACAGATACAGACACATGCACTTTCCAGGGCTTGCTGACCAGAGAAACCAGGACTAATAACCTGTGCCATTAGGGACTGAGGAAGCAGATCTGATGAGTTTTGAGTATTGGCCAGGCAAAACAACTGAGAGCCAATAAGAAAAAGAGAGAGCTTGGCAGAAGAAAAGAAAGAAGGAAAGATTAACTGCTACAGCTCCAATTTTACATAATGAAGTTGCATTAGTTAGAAGTCAATATTTACCTTAACTTCTGAAGAGTTAGGAGTATATTCAATTATAAGAAGAACCACAGTGTGCTTGCAGATATTGTAAAAAGTTTTTTTTAAAAAAAATTGGGGTGGTGGGTACCTTCATCATAGAAACCTTATGTTGCAAAGATCCACAATATAAAGTTAAGCCAAATATTTTTAACAGCTAGTGTTGAGAGGGAATGAACTCAGAGCATTAACTGTTGAGAATAAAATCCAGGTTAAGATGGATTTAGCTGACTTAACTTGAAGTATACAAAGTGGTACTATTCACAGATGTGTTCTTCAAATGCAACTGTTAAAAATGTCAACTATTAAAAAACAACAAAAAAAAAGTGTTAAAAGTGTTCCTCATGCTGAGTTATCATTTCAGTAGGTATAATCAGTGTATACAGACCCGTATATTTTTGGCACAAATAGTAGTTTATAGAACTAAACTGAAGAATTACATTCAAACTGAAGTGTTACACAAGGAATAGAAGAGGTTACCTGATACAGATAAGACCGCAGAGTTGCAGCTGTTTTACACCTTTTAGGAATTATTTTTCTGTGCAAATTAAACACAGCCAAGAAAAAAATATTCACACTTCTTTAAGTCATTTATATTAAGGTTCTCAGAATTAGAATTAGAAAAAAAAGATTAAATATATTTATCCTATAGGATGTAGAACTACCAAAACTACAAGTATCATTTGCTTCTACATCATATCTAGTGGCTGCTGTGACAGTGTTATATTCTGCAGTTGTTAAATGCAGTATATTACTTCCAGTGGCAGGCTGGAAATCACCTATTTCAGGATGTGTAGATAATGTCACCTTACTCTGAGAGGCAAGTGGAAATACAGTTCTGTTAGATAGGTTCTTTTCTTTAGAAGAGTCTATATTAGAAAATGAATTTGAGGATATCTGAATGCAAATTTCTTCTGAAATACAAGCACGAAGGTAATGGATGTCATTGATATCAACCCTGGGTTCACAGCTGTGCCCTGCATAACAGTGGCAGTCAAATTTTTCTACGAATGTCTTCAGATCCTGAAATGCTGGTTGCCCTTGCAGAGTGTATTTTCCATCCTTTGTCATCTGAATGACAATATTCTCTGGATTCAAGTGAAGATAGTCATTGGAATTCCATTTTTTCCGTGCACAGGCACCAGAGTCTTGGCATACTACCTGGCTGCAGATTCTGGCTGCCATTGTGACGTTGATGAGGTAAGGAGTCAAAGTCTTCCTAAGGTAGTTGTCCAGAGTCCTACAGGTGTTCTGTAAAAAGAGCATCATATCTGAAAAGTTTAGTACAGGAACTATTAGAATGCTGTCTTTATAGTAAGAGTACTGTAGTGGATATGAGTAAATGTTTTTCCTGAGGTTTTAAAAACAGTTGTAACTGGTTTCTGGAAGCAGATTTATCAGAGAAGTTGCTGTATAATCCAAGGATCACAATGAATTTATCTTAGGTGGTTATTGGAGGTATTACTAAAAGCACTTCTAGAAATAGTAGATGACTTTAAGCTTTCATTTTATCTGTGTGAGATTCCCTGTTGCCTTTTGAATCAGATGCATTTTAAAAAGCTGTATGAAGGATCAATGTTCCTTTTTATGTGTTTCGAGTATCTTGAGGGAAAAATAAACAATAAAACCAACTCACAAAACAGTCCTTCAGCCTAAGCAAATAATTTTTCTGTTAATTCACCTTGTGATAATCTTCAGTTTTCTTCTGAATGGCTGGACTGCAGGAATGGGGAGCTCTCATTGCATTTTTGAATGGAAAGGATTTTGGGAGTATGGTCAAATTAAATGTATACTAAGAGAACATCTAATTGACCACGAAGCTGGCATGTATGCTGTATATGCTTGTCAAACCAGAGGTTTGGGGAACTGTTTGTTTCTGAAGCTGTATGCTCTTAGGGCATTTGTCTAATACCACACATCAGCAGACAGATAAAGCTAATATTTACACTGATAGACATCATTTCAGTGAATCTGAGGTATATGCAGTTGTTTGTTTTTCTTTTAGATGAAAAGCCTGCCCAGAAAATTTTGCTTGACATCTTAGAACACAAAAAGTACAAAAAATTGAAGCCTTATTCTCAGTATTCAGTGGCAATCTTCATTAGCCTCAGATGGGCTTGGTTTTTGGTTAGTGAAGACAGTAGATCTGCTGACAATATGAAGTCATCGCTTTTAAAGTAGAAGATAAGATGTAAATAATTGTAATCCTTTTCTGTACCCTTTTCACTTTATTGCTCTTTAAAAATACCACGTAATAACTAACCTCGCATACCTTACTTTGTGTTAAATTCATATCACCCCAAATCACAATTCCAGAAGCACCCAGTGCAGCAGACTCGCCAATGGTATTTACCAGGTCATCCTGAGAATAAATGAGGAAAGAATCATACCAGTGTATGTAAGCTATAACATACAGGCTGAAGATAAAATCCATGTAGTAAATTACATAGGCCAAAATAACTACTCTGAAGAAGCTAGCAATTATACACTATGCAAACATTCTGCTCACAATAACACTGTTTTGTTCTGGGATGGAGTTGAGCAGGCAATACTGGAAAAATATTGGCAACTGTTTCCAGTTTATACAAGGTTCTGCTCTGAAAGTAATGCCTCTTACTTTATTATGGTGGCCCATGATATCAGAGGCAGATGCTGGTGGTATGGCAGCAGAGCTTGCACCTTCCCAGTAATATTCCATTAGATGTTGTTGCTGTGTGACAGATGGCAGCAGACGGGCAGTCTGACAAAGTGCTGTCTGACATTGAAGTGCATGTGAAGCAAAGGTGTGTCACTGAATTTCTCCATGCAGAAAAAAATTGCACCCACTGACATTCACTGATGCTTGCTGAGCATTTATGGAGACCAAACAGTGGATGTGAGCACAGTGAGGTGCAGGTGATGTGTTTCAGCAGTGGCAACAGTGACAGTGGGTCACCTCTGCTGGTGCATGTATTTATGAGCTCAGCATGCAGGCTCTTACTCATTGCTGGAGTAAATGCACAAATACTGGTGGTGATTATGTTGAAAAAATAATGTTTTGTAGCTAAGAATTTGGTCTACCAAATAGTGTTATTGTGCTCTTTACAGCTGTTGTGGCTTCCATGGAAATAAACAGGAAGTATTGCTTTTGGAGCAACCTATGTATATGGTTAGAAAGCCCATATACCCCACCAACCATTTTAATTTTTATTCTGCTATATTGTTTTCTGACTGCTCAGAGCTGGTGGCAACCAATTTCAGTAATGCTGCCTGAAGTGCAAGCTAGAAAGCACAGATGTATGATCTTTTTAAATTCAATTTAATTTCAGTTCTCAGAAAGTGCTGGAGCAGAAAAGTAGCAAGAGCAGAGCTTTCACCAGCAGGAATCTCTTTTCTCAAGAGAATGCCTCTGACCTTTTACAGAGATTGATCAGGGAAATTTGTTTCTGTTCACTTCTCTTTCTAAGGGTCAGCTATTAGCCCAGTCCTAATAAAGCATTTAAGCCCATCTGGAATGGGAGAGGCCTATAGAGAGAAAAAGAACAGGGGGAAAAAAAATCTTTGTGAGAGGCACAACATGAGAAGGCAATATGTGAGTGTTGGAGGATTTAAAGAGAGTAACCAGGAACCCAGGAGAACTGACAGAACCTCCTGCTCCTCACAGGTATGCACAGAGCTGGGAGCCATGCTCAGCAGTGCTCTGTCCAGTATTTAGGAGGGTACCAAACACAGTTATAGTTACCAGATAGTTACTAACCTCCCCCTCCCTGTGCCCTGGAGGAGATTCATCAGTTTGGTGGTATGTAAGATAGTACAGGTAAATGAAGAACATTCAGAAAAAGGTAGCCAGAACTGTAATAAGATGATTAGAACTTAGTCAGATCCTAACCTTGGCAAACCCGTGATTTGCTGAAATGACATTTAGGAAGCTAGCATAGTGTACCTAAGGATAGAATTTCTTCACTAGCCTTAAAACCCATCAACCGAAGAAAGAATTCAGAGCAGTCTTCTGTCCTTGTTTTGGTTTTTACAAACTGATTTTTTTGCATCAGTACTTCAAATCCTAAACAGGCAAGAAAGTTCTTCAATTCCAGAAACTAATTAGATTATATCATCATAAAAATCAGATAACTGGGAGTGGAAAAATGGTGATTTACCATTTAAGAATTTCTGCAACAGGAATTATTTAATTTAATATGTACTACAGAATTCCAAAAGAAGAAAAAAGTGAACATTTTGGACAAAGAAGTGATGGTTGAATGACCTCTCATTTTTCAACTGGAGGCTGAGGAATGGGAGAGGTATGAAAGTATAAGATCTTACAATAGTCACCCATAGGTACCTCCACCTCCTCTAACAAAATCAGGAGGGATACACCTCACATTTACCAAAGAGAAAAGCGAGGAGAAGGAAACGCTTATTGTAAAACAAAGAGAAAAACTCTCTTTTATTGTTTTTTTCTGTTAAGAAGTAGATGTTAGGCCAGCCCAGTTTTATTAATTCTCTTTGGAAAAGGTTATTCTTTCTTCTGGATTAATGTACTGTAATATGCTCTCTAGATGCTAATATTTTGCTGCAGGTGAGAACTGCTCAGAGAGTAAAACATAAGTTGATAAATACGAGGTAGGATTGAAAATAGACTTCTTTCTGTTCAGTTTGCTCAAATGTAGTTGGTAGCTTTTTTTATATATACTTCTGATACAAATTGATATCTTTTCTAAAGCATCCTGTGATAATTACTTTCCATTTAAGTTTGAAGTACTGATGGCGTAGCTCCACTCACCTGAGAGAGGTATTCCTCATAGAGATCTGTGAATACTGGTCGTGTATATACAAAAACTGGAAGGGGATGAGTAGAATTAGAGACATAGGAAACTCTGATGGCTTCTTGAACTCTGTTGCGAACAAAGAGTTGGGCATTTCTGGAAGACCTTAAGGCTGTTTCTAGATAGACAGATGGATAAAGTGCTGTGCTCTTCTCCCACAACCAATTAAGCTCATTATTTCTTGCTATTTCAATATCTAAACAGGTTCCTGTATAATTATGTGGATTTTGTTTGTAATCATAGTTATAACAGTCTGGGTAAAGGTAGTATCCCCAAAGACGATTTGGCTTCATTGCTATGCCCAGTTTTAAAGATTCCAACATAAGAGATCTCGCTGCAGCTTCAAATTCCTTTTTAGCGATAGTCCTGGCTTCAGCTTCTGATAGACTTACGTCTCTCTGCTGAACCAGTTCAATAGATTCCTGCCTATAAATGTCTTTTGATCCCCAATTCCTTATCCACACAGGTCTCCAATTTTCCCAGTCAATGACAGCCAATCCAAACTGTTCATCTGAAGGAATATAGAACTGGATATCCTCTCTGGCTTTTTTTAAATGATTTTCCAGCAGCGCGAGTTGAGGGAGTCCTCCATTGAATGCTTCTCCTGTGACTTCATTTTTGTATGGATAGTAACCAAGCCTGTCTGGATAGAATAGAGTGATGTTTTGCCCAATGGATGTCTTCAGTGTGCTTCCAATGAGAGAAAAAAATGACATGTCCAGCTGCACTCCAGTCCTTTCAGTACAAAGTTCTGTAGGAGCATTCCAGATGGAAAGGAAAGGTGAATTAGAAAGAAGTGGACGAGCTCTCATGTTCAGAGATGAGCAGCAAGAAACTAGAAGAATGGTGAACACCATGCCAGAGGCTATGGGATATGTACAGGTAACACAGATACCAAAATTTTGTATTTGTCTTAGAGTTTCCATTGTAGCATGTGCAGTGGCATTAGGTGATTGTGATCAGACAAAAATTAAATGTTCTCTGGGTTGCTGAGAAGTTTGGTAGCCTGTTAGAAGCTGTACCATACAATAATGTTCTTCAGGTTAAAGCCATTAAGCAGTATTTCTGAGGTGCAGAATGGACGTGTCCTTTATGTGACTCTCTCTACCATTTCTGACTGCAGGAAATTTCTCAACAATTTCTAAGACCTAATGCAGAAAAAAAAGAGGGAAAAAAAAAAAAAGATAAATAAGAGGTGATAAATCTTTCTTTTCTAACTGTGAAACAAACACTATTTTTGGTTTTGAATATATTGTTATCTTTGAGTAAAACTCTCTTGAAGGAAAAGCACAATGTGCAATCATAGAAGAAATAAGCTTCATAAGAACAGATACAAAATTGTCAATGAAGTGGTACCCAATGAGTCATGGATTGGAATGAATATGCTCGATAGTAGTTCTGATTGTGGCTGTGACTGATGTCTGTAAACATGAGCGTTCTCACAATGTCTGCTTTTAATCAACAGCAACCTATAAGTAGTACTTCTCATCTGTCTCAAAACAAAGTTTTAGGTCCTAATTGATTAATTTTACAGAGCTCTTAAGGAAAGATCCAAGATAACACAAAATTGGAACCAGAACGTTGGCACACATCAAAGAAAACAATCCATATAAACTCATTTAATTCAGTGAGGTATCTGAAATATGAAAGGCACTCTATCTTCCATCCGGAAGTTCTTAAACAGATTCAAAAGCTGTGTATCATCTTGGCATATGGCTATCTATATTTCTTCTGAGGCTGGTTCACATTTACAGATTAAGTGTCCAAAAGGCCAAGTGTGCCCAGGAACATAATGCATTAGGAAACCTGAGGTCACGCATGCATACGCAGTGAGCAGTCACACTTACTTTTAGTCAAGAACATAATGGTAGCAGTGGTGGTTGTCTTGGTTTCAGCTGGGATAGATTTTATTTCTTCGTAGTATCTGGTATGATGCTATGTTTTGGCTTTAGGAGAAAAACAGTGTTAATAACACACCAATGTTTTAGTTGCTGCTGAGTGGCACTGCACAAAGAGAAGAATGTTTTAGCTTTTCACTGTCCTGCAAGTGAGGGGACTGGAGATATGCAAGGAGCTGGGAGGGGACAGAACCAAAACAGCTGACCCAAACTGGCCAAAGGGATTTTCCATACCATGTGACATCATACTGAATTATAAAACTGGTGGAGATTGGCTATGGCAGCAACCTCATCATTAGGCCATAGAGTATCTAAAGCATATAAGAGCATGGAGGAAAATACAGGAGGCACCATGAAGTGGGCACATCACCCAGGTGATTAATGAAGATGTTAAACAGTACTGGATGCTGACTAAAACTTTTGTGTATATTGCGAGAGTGAGGTCTCCAGCTGGACATTCTGGCACTGATCAGAACCCTTTGAGCCTGGTAGTTCAGGCAGTTTTCAGCTTAATTTTCCATGTAACTTGCCTGTATTTCATCAGTGAAAAAGCTATGGGAGACAATGTTGAAAGCCTTGCTAAAATCAAGATCAGTAATATCCACTACTCTCCACTTGTCCACTCAGCCAGTCGTCTTATTATAAAAGGCAATCAGGTTGGCCAAGCATGATTTCCAATTTGTAAATTCATGCTGACTCCTTCCAGTCACCTTCTTGTCTTTACGGTTTTGAAGCATTGTCCAGAAATATTTGTCTGCCTAATTCCTACAGTTCAAGGTGGGACTGTGCTGACAAGTGTGTCGTTCTTTGAATAATTGTTTTTTGCCCTTCCTGATGATGAGTGACATTTACTTTCTTCCAGTTCTCTGAACCCTCCCCCTGTTGTAATTACCTTTTAAAGATTATCAAGCAAGGCCTTGCAATGACATCAGCCAGATCCTTCAGCACTCATGGGCACGTGCCACTATAACCCATAGACTTGGATTTGTTTTGGTTTTGTTTTTAGACTTGTCTGGTTTGTTTAAATGTTCCGTAACCTGATCTTCCTCCACTAAGAGTGAATCTTCCATGCAGTCTTTCCTATGAATGCAAGGAGCCTGTGATCCTAGAAATAGAAATTGAAGTGGAGAAGGCATTGAGTATTTTGACCTTTTCCATGTCATTTACTGCCAGATCTCCTGCCTCACTGCTCAGTTTTTATATCATTTTTCTTGTCTTTCTTCTGTTGTTGAAGATGTAGAAGCTCTTCATGTTGTTCTTCACATCTCTTGCCAGATTCAAGTCTGGGTGGGTTTTTGGCTTTCATAATCCCATCATTACGCACTCAGTATTTGAGTATCAGACAGTATCCTGCACTTTGGCCACAATTACACCATGCAGGGCTACAGGCTTGGGGATGAGTGTTTGGATGATTGGGAAGAGGAAAGGGACCTGGGGATGTCAGTTGATATTCGGCTGAACATGAGCCCACAGTGTGCCCAGGTGGCCAAGAGGGCCAACAGCAACCTGGCCTGCATTAGAAATAGTGTAGCCAGCATGAGTAGAGAGGTGATCATCCCCCTGTACTCAGCTCTGGTGAGTACTGTGTTCAGTTTTGGGCCCCTCACTACAAGAAAGACATTGAGGCCCTGGAGCGTGTCCAGAGAAGGGCAACGAAACTGGTGAGGGGTCTGGAGCACAAGTCTTATGAGGAGTGGCTGAGGGAGCTGGGATTCTTTAAGTCTGGAGAAGAGCAGGCTCAGGGGAGACCTCACTGCATTCTACAACTTCCTGAAGGGAGGTTGTGATGAGGAGGGGTTTGGCCTCTTCTCCCAGGTAACAAACAGGACCTGAGGAAATGGCTGCAAGTTGTACCAGAGAATTGGTTTAGATTTGACATAAGGAAAGACAGTTTTCTTTCAGAGGGTAGTCATGCCCTGGAATGGCCTGCCCAGGGAGGTGGTGAAGTCATCATCCCTGGCAGTGTTCAAGAGGCATCTGGATGAGGAGCTACAAGATATGGTTTAGTAGCTTGTGGTAGTAATGGTGATGGGAGGATGGTTGGACTGGATGATCTTGTAGGTCCTTTCCAACCTTGTGATTCTATAATTCTATGATTCTATCTCTGCATCCCCCTCAGGTGTGCTTCGTTTGGGGATTTAGCTTTGTGAAGTTCCCTATTTATTCACACAGGGTGTCTCTTAGCTTATTTTTCTGTGTGTTGAGATGGACCATTCATGAGAAGGTGATTCTTAAAGATTAAATAGCTGTCGTGGATCTGTCTTCCACCTAAGGCTGATCAAATGAAAGTTTCCAAGCCAGTCTCTCATGGAGTGTAAGTGAAGTTAGTTGTCCTGAAGTCAGTCCTGCCATTTGCCTTGTTCCTGCTTTTCAGGATTCTAAACTCTATCATCTCATGGTCACTGCAGCCAGTCCCTGTGTAGTGGCTGCAAACCTCAGTCTTCACCTTCCTTGTTTGTAACTATGTCCAACATTGTCTCTCATTGCTGACTCTTACATTATCAAATGAAGTTACGTTTCCTGATACGGTACACACTGAGACTTCAGGACAAAATAAAATAATTCCATGGAGAAACACTTAAAGAAAATATTTTTTGACTTATGCAAACACAACTTAATGGAATGATCACACACAGAAGCTGATCTACGTTGGCATTTGCCAAGACAGCGGATCCTTCATATAATAGGGGTCATCTAAATAAAGGAGTTGTAGGGTGGAGTTAAGTTTTCAGTGTGCCTCTATTTCGCTTATGAAAGATTTCTTGACTCCGCAGAAGTCAGAACTACAGGACTGAAATTTTTGTTCCTGTAAGCTTTTTCATGAGTGGATTTCAATAGCAAGCCATTGATAAAGAGGAAGTTATCACTTTGAATACTGTATTTACTGGTTCAGCTGGAACACATTTATTACTGACTTATCTTAAAAAGTTTGATTTAACATTGTTGGGAAATAGTTCTCCTGCAAATCCTGCAGTAGTGTACTCTGCTGAGTATAAACTGATAGATTAGTTTATGTGATGGCTTCCAGTTAAAGGGATTGTCTTTGGTCCAGCCTAACGATGACAGCTCTAATAAATGTTACTCTTTTCAGTCTCCTTGAATATCAGCCTAAGTGAGCTGAGTAATAAAGCTGTTCTTGTCTTTGTCAAAAAGTCAGTATCTTTACAATATATTAACACTAATTGCTCTGGGGCTAGAGCTATGTACTAGAAATACATACTGATGGAGCTAAATGCCCATAGTCTAGGGAAATAATTTCTGCTTTAGATTTTCCTGAATTTGGCATTTGTAAAGGTTACATATTAGAGAGAATCATGGGAATTTTCTTAATTTTTTTTTTTTTTTTTTTTTTTTTTTTTTTTT